>NW_027436927.1:0-79392 GCF_047716275.1 Strix uralensis
TGCTTTTCCCCAGTGCTCTGCAAGCTCTCCAGGACAACATAAAATCTGGGGCTCTGTGCTTTCCTTTCGTTCTGAACAAGTGTTATTGTTTTCTGCACAAAAGCGATTCTGCGAAGCAATGTGAAGACTTCTGCTTCCCAGGCACAGAGAAGGTGCTAGCAGGGAATTCTCTGCCTGCCTTTCCCCAGTGCTCTGCAAGCTCTCCAGGACAACATAAAATCTGGGGCTCTGTGCTTTCCTTCGTTCTGAACAAGTGTTACTGTTTTCTGCACAAAAGCGATTCTGCGAAGCAATGTGAAGACTTCTGTTTCCCAGGCACAGAGAAGGTGGTAGCAGGGAATTCTCTGCCTGCTTTTCCCCAGTGCTCTGCAAGCTCTCCAGGACAACATAAAATCTGGGGCTCTGTGCTTTCTTTCGTTCTGAACAAGTGTTACTGTTTTCTGCACAAAAGCGATTCTGCGAAGCAATGAGGAACACTTCTGCTTCCCAGGCACAGAGAAGGTGCTAGCAGGGAATTCTCTGCCTGCCTTTCCCAGTGCTCTGCAAGCTCTCCAGGACAACATAAAATCTGGGGGCTCTGTGCTTTCTTCGTTCTGAACAAGTGTTACTGTTTTCTGCACAAAAGCGATTCTGCGAAGCAATGGGAACACTTCTGCTTCCCAGGCACAGAGAAGGTGCTAGCAGGGAATTCTCTGCCTGCCTTTTCCCAGTGCTCTGCAAGCTCTCCAGGACAACATAAAATCTGGGGCTCTGTGCTTTCTTTCGTTCTGAACAAGTGTTACTGTTTTCTGCACAAAAGCGATTCTGCGAAGCAATGGGAACACTTCTGCTTCCCAGGCACAGAGAAGGTGGCTAGCAGGGAATTCTCTGCCTGCTTTTCCCCAGTGCTCTGCAAGCTCTCCAGGACAACATAAATCTGGGGCTCTGTGCTTTCTTTCGTTCTGAACAAGTGTTATTGTTTTCTGCACAAAAGCGATTCTGCGAAGCAATGTGAAGACTTCTGCTTCCAGGCCACAGAGAAGGTGCTAGCAGGGAATTCTCTGCCTGCCTTTCCCCAGTGCTCTGCAAGCTCTCCAGGACAACATAAAATCTGGGGGCTCTGTGCTTTCCTTCGTTCTGAACAAGTGTTACTGTTTTCTGCACAAAAGCGATTCTGCGAAGCAATGTGAAGACTTCTGCTTCCCAGGCACAGAGAAGGTGGTAGCAGGGAATTCTCTGCCTGCTTTTCCCCAGTGCTCTGCAAGCTCTCCAGGACAACATAAAATCTGGGGCTCTGTGCTTTCCTTCGTTCTGAACAAGTGTTACTGTTTTCTGCACAAAAGCGATTCTGCGAAGCAATGTGAACACTTCTGCTTCCAGGGCACAGAGAAGGTGCTAGCAGGGAATTCTCTGCCTGCCTTTCCCCAGTGCTCTGCAAGCTCTCCAGGACAACATAAAATCTGGGGCTCTGTGCTTTCTTTCGTTCTGAACAAGTGTTACTGTTTTCTGCACAAAAGCGATTCTGCGAAGCAATGTGAACACTTCTGCTTCCCAGGCACAGAGAAGGTGCTAGCAGGGAATTCTCTGCCTGCCTTTTCCCCAGTGCTCTGCAAGCTCTCCAGGACAACATAAAATCTGGGGCTCTGTGCTTTCTTTCGTTCTGAACAAGTGTTATTGTTTTCTGCACAAAAGCGATTCTGCGAAGCAATGTGAAGACTTCTGCTTCCCAGGCACAGAGAAGGTGCTAGCAGGGAATTCTCTGCCTGCCTTTCCCCAGTGCTCTGCAAGCTCTCCAGGACAACATAAAATCTGGGGCTCTGTGCTTTTCCTTCGTTCTGAACAAGTGTTACTGTTTTCTGCACAAAAGCGATTCTGCGAAGCAATGTGAAGACTTCTGTTCCCAGGCACAGAGAAGGTGGTAGCAGGGAATTCTCTGCCTGCTTTTCCCCAGTGCTCTGCAAGCTCTCCAGGACAACATAAAATCTGGGGCTCTGTGCTTTCTTTCGTTCTGAACAAGTGTTATTGTTTTCTGCACAAAAGCGATTCTGCGAAGCAATGGTGAAGACTTCTGCTTCCCAGGCACAGAGAAGGTGCTAGCAGGGAATTCTCTGCCTGCCTTTCCCCAGTGCTCTGCAAGCTCTCCAGGACAACCTAAAACTGGGGCTCTGTGCTTTCCTTCGTTCTGAACAAGTGTTACTGTTTTCTGCACAAAAGCGATTCTGCGAAGCAATGTGAAGACTTCTGTTTCCCAGGCACAGAGAAGGTGGTAGCAGGGAATTCTCTGCCTGCTTTTCCCCAGTGCTCTGCAAGCTCTCCAGGACAACATAAAATCTGGGGCTCTGTGCTTTCTTTCGTTTCTGAACAAGTGTTACTGTTTTCTGCACAAAAGCGATTCTGCGAAGCAATGTGAACACTTCTTGCTTCCCAGGCACAGAGAAGGTGCTAGCAGGGAATTCTCTGCCTGCTTTTCCCCAGTGCTCTGCAAGCTCTCCAGGACAACATAAAATCTGGGGCTCTGTGCTTTCTTCGTTCTGAACAAGTGTTACTGTTTTCTGCACAAAAGCGATTCTGCGAAGCAATGTGAACACTTCTGCTTCCCAGGCACAGAGAAGGTGCTAGCAGGGAATTCTCTGCCTGCCTTTCCCCAGTGCTCTGCAAGCTCTCCAGGACAACATAAAATCTGGGGCTCTGTGCTTTCTTTCGTTCTGAACAAGTGTTACTGTTTTCTGCACAAAAGCGATTCTGCGAAGCAATGGGAACACTTCTGCTTCCCAGGCACAGAGAAGGTGGTAGCAGGGAATCTCTGCCTGCTTTTCCCCAGTGCTCTGCAAGCTCTCCAGGACAACATAAAATCTGGGGCTCTGTGCTTTCTTTCGTTCTGAACAAGTGTTATTGTTTTCTGCACAAAAGCGATTCTGCGAAGCAATGTGAAGACTTCTGCTTCCCAGGCACAGAGAAGGTGCTAGCAGGGAATTCTCTGCCTGCCTTTCCCCAGTGCTCTGCAAGCTCTCCAGGACAACATAAAATCTGGGGCTCTGTGCTTTCCTTCGTTCTGAACAAGTGTTACTGTTTTCTGCACAAAAGCGATTCTGCGAAGCAATGTGAAGACTTCTGTTTCCCAGGCACAGAGAAGGTGCGTAGCAGGGAATTCTCTGCCTGCTTTTCCCCAGTGCTCTGCAAGCTCTCCAGGACAACATAAAATCTGGGGCTCTGTGCTTTCCTTCGTTCTGAACAAGTGTTACTGTTTTCTGCACAAAAGCGATTCTGCGAAGCAATGTGAACACTTCTGCTTCCAGGCACAGAGAAGGTGCTAGCAGGGAATTCTCTGCCTGCCTTTCCCCAGTGCTCTGCAAGCTCTCCAGGACAACATAAAATCTGGGGCTCTGTGCTTTCTTTCGTTCTGAACAAGTGTTACTGTTTTCTGCACAAAAGCGATTCTGCGAAGCAATGTGAACACTTCTGCTTCCCAGGCACAGAGAAGGTGCTAGCAGGGAATTCTCTGCCTGCCTTTCCCCAGTGCTCTGCAAGCTCTCCAGGACAACATAAAATCTGGGGCTCTGTGCTTTCTTTCGTTCTGAACAAGTGTTATTGTTTTCTGCACAAAAGCGATTCTGCGAAGCAATGTGAAGACTTCTGCTTCCAGGCACAGAGAAGGTGCTAGCAGGGAATTCTCTGCCTGCCTTTCCCCAGTGCTCTGCAAGCTCTCCAGGACAACATAAAATCTGGGGCTCTGTGCTTTCCTTCGTTCTGAACAAGTGTTACTGTTTTCTGCACAAAAGCGATTCTGCGAAGCAATGTGAAGACTTCTGTTTCCCAGGCACAGAGAAGGTGGTAGCAGGGAATTCTCTGCCTGCTTTTCCCCAGTGCTCTGCAAGCTCTCCAGGACAACATAAAATCTGGGGCTCTGTGCTTTCTTTCGTTCTGAACAAGTGTTACTGTTTTCTGCACAAAAGCGATTCTGCGAAGCAATGGGAACACTTCTGCTTCCCAGGCACAGAGAAGGTGCTAGCAGGGAATTCTCTGCCTGCTTTTCCCCAGTGCTCTGCAAGCTCTCCAGGACAACATAAAATCTGGAGCTCTGTGCTTTCTTTCGTTCTGAACAAGTGTTATTGTTTTCTGCACAAAAGCGATTCTGCGAAGCAATGTGAACACTTCTGCTTCCCAGGCACAGAGAAGGTGCTAGCAGGGAATTCTCTGCCTGCCTTTCCCCAGTGCTCTGCAAGCTCTCCAGGACAACATAAAATCTGGGCTCTGTGCTTTCTTTCGTTCTGAACAAGTGTTATTGTTTTCTGCACAAAAGCGATTCTGCGAAGCAATGTGAAGACTTCTGCTTCCCAGGCACAGAGAAGGTGCTAGCAGGGAATTCTCTGCCTGCCTTTCCCCAGTGCTCTGCAAGCTCTCCAGGACAACATAAAATCTGGGGCTCTGTGCTTTCCTTCGTTCTGAACAAGTGTTACTGTTTTCTGCACAAAAGCGATTCTGCGAAGCAATGTGAACACTTCTGCTTCCCAGGCACAGAGAAGGTGCTAGCAGGAATTCTCTGCCTGCCTTTCCCCAGTGCTCTGCAAGCTCTCCAGGACAACATAAAATCTGGGGCTCTGTGCTTTCTTTCGTTCTGAACAAGTGTTATTGTTTTCTGCACAAAAGCGATTCTGCGAAGCAATGTGAAGACTTCTGCTTCCCAGGCCAGAGAAGGTGCTAGCAGGGAATTCTCTGCCTGCCTTTCCCCAGTGCTCTGCAAGCTCTCCAGGACAACATAAAATCTGGGGCTCTGTGCTTTCCTTCGTTCTGAACAAGTGTTACTGTTTTCTGCACAAAAGCGATTCTGCGAAGCAATGTGAAGACTTCTGTTTCCCAGGCACAGAGAAGGTGGTAGCAGGGAATTCTCTGCCTGCTTTTCCCCAGTGCTCTGCAAGCTCTCCAGGACAACATAAAATCTGGGCTCTGTGCTTTCTTTCGTTCTGAACAAGTGTTACTGTTTTCTGCACAAAAGCGATTCTGCGAAGCAATGGGAACACTTCTGCTTCCCAGGCACAGAGAAGGTGCTAGCAGGGAATTCTCTGCCTGCTTTTCCCCAGTGCTCTGCAAGCTCTCCAGGACAACATAAAATCTGGAGCTCTGTGCTTTCTTTCGTTCTGAACAAGTGTTATTGTTTTCTGCACAAAAGCGATTCTGCGAAGCAATGTGAACACTTCTGCTTCCCAGGCACAGAGAGGTGCTAGCAGGGAATTCTCTGCTGCCTTTCCCCAGTGCTCTGCAAGCTCTCCAGGACAACATAAAATCTGGGGCTCTGTGCTTTCTTTCGTTCTGAACAAGTGTTACTGTTTTCTTGCACAAAAGCGATTCTGCGAAGCAATGTGAACACTTCTGCTTCCCAGGCACAGAGAAGGTGCTAGCAGGGAATTCTCTGCCTGCCTTTCCCCAGTGCTCTGCAAGCTCTCCAGGACAACATAAAAGCTGGGGCTCTGTGCTTTCTTTCGTTCTGAACAAGTGTTATTGTTTTCTGCACAAAAGCGATTCTGCGAAGCAATGTGAAGACTTCTGCTTCCCAGGCACAGAGAAGGTGCTAGCAGGGAATTCTCTGCCTGCCTTTCCCCAGTGCTCTGCAAGCTCTCCAGGACAACATAAAATCTGGGCTCTGTGCTTTCCTTCGTTCTGAACAAGTGTTACTGTTTTCTGCACAAAAGCGATTCTGCGAAGCAATGGGAACACTTCTGTTTCCCAGGCACAGAGAAGGTGTAGCAGGGAATTCTCTGCCTGCTTTTCCCCAGTGCTCTGCAAGCTCTCCAGGACAACATAAAATCTGGGGCTCTGTGCTTTCTTTCGTTCTGAACAAGTGTTATTGTTTTCTGCACAAAAGCGATTCTGCGAAGCAATGTGAAGACTTCTGCTTCCCAGGCACAGAGAAGGTGCTAGCAGGGAATTCTCTGCTGCCTTTCCCCAGTGCTCTGCAAGCTCTCCAGGACAACATAAAATCTGGGGCTCTGTGCTTTCCTTCGTTCTGAACAAGTGTTACTGTTTTCTGCACAAAAGCGATTCTGCGAAGCAATGTGAAGACTTCTGTTTCCCAGGCACAGAGAAGGTGGTAGCAGGGAATTCTCTGCCTGCTTTTCCCCAGTGCTCTGCAAGCTCTCCAGGACAACATAAAATCTGGGGCTCTGTGCTTTCTTTCGTTCTGAACAAGTGTTACTGTTTTCTGCACAAAAGCGATTCTGCGAAGCAATGTGAACACTTCTGCTTCCCAGGCACAGAGAAGGTGGTAGCAGGGAATTCTCTGCCTGCTTTTCCCCAGTGCTCTGCAAGCTCTCCAGGACAACATAAAATCTGGGCTCTGTGCTTTCTTTCGTTCTGAACAAGTGTTACTGTTTTCTGCACAAAAGCGATTCTGCGAAGCAATGTGAACACTTCTGCTTCCCAGGCACAGAGAAGGTGCTAGCAGGGAATTCTCTGCCTGCCTTTCCCCAGTGCTCTGCAAGCTCTCCAGGACAACATAAAATCTGGGCTCTGTGCTTTCTTTCGTTCTGAACAAGTGTTACTGTTTTCTGCACAAAAGCGATTCTGCGAAGCAATGGGAACACTTCTGCTTCCCAGGCACAGAGAAGGTGCTAGCAGGGAATTCTCTGCCTGCTTTTCCCCAGTGCTCTGCAAGCTCTCCAGGACAACATAAAATCTGGGGCTCTGTGCTTTCTTCGTTCTGAACAAGTGTTATTGTTTTCTGCACAAAAGCGATTCTGCGAAGCAATGTGAAGACTTCTGCTTCCCAGGCACAGAGAAGGTGCTAGCAGGGAATTCTCTGCCTGCCTTTCCCCAGTGCTCTGCAAGCTCTCCAGGACAACATAAAATCTGGGGCTCTGTGCTTTCCTTCGTTCTGAACAAGTGTTACTGTTTTCTGCACAAAAGCGATTCTGCGAAGCAATGTGAAGACTTCTGTTTCCCAGGCACAGAGAAGGTGGTAGCAGGGAATTCTCTGCCTGCTTTTCCCCAGTGCTCTGCAAGCTCTCCAGGACAACATAAAATCTGGGGCTCTGTGCTTTCTTTCGTTCTGAACAAGTGTTACTGTTTTCTGCACAAAAGCGATTCTGCGAAGCAATGTGAACACTTCTGCTTCCCAGGCACAGAGAAGGTGCTAGCAGGGAATTCTCTGCCTGCCTTTCCCCAGTGCTCTGCAAGCTCTCCAGGACAACATAAAATCTGGGGCTCTGTGCTTTCTTTCGTTCTGAACAAGTGTTACTGTTTTCTGCACAAAAGCGATTCTGCGAAGCAATGTGAACACTTCTGCTTCCCAGGCACAGAGAAGGTGCTAGCAGGGAATTCTCTGCCTGCCTTTCCCCAGTGCTCTGCAAGCTCTCCAGGACAACATAAAAGCTGGGGCTCTGTGCTTTCTTTCGTTCTGAACAAGTGTTATTGTTTTCTGCACAAAAGCGATTCTGCGAAGCAATGTGAAGACTTCTGCTTCCCAGGCACAGAGAAGGTGCTAGCAGGGAATTCTCTGCCTGCCTTTCCCCAGTGCTCTGCAAGCTCTCCAGGACAACATAAAATCTGGGGCTCTGTGCTTTCCTTCGTTCTGAACAAGTGTTACTGTTTTCTGCACAAAAGCGATTCTGCGAAGCAATGTGAAGACTTCTGTTTCCCAGGCACAGAGAAGGTGCTAGCAGGGAATTCTCTGCCTGCCTTTCCCCAGTGCTCTGCAAGCTCTCCAGGACAACATAAAATCTGGGGCTCTGTGCTTTCTTTCGTTCTGAACAAGTGTTACTGTTTTCTGCACAAAAGCGATTCTGCGAAGCAATTGGAACACTTCTGCTTCCCAGGCACAGAGAAGGTGCTAGCAGGGAATTATCTGCCTGCTTTTCCCCAGTGCTCTGCAAGCTCTCCAGGACAACATAAAATCTGGAGCTCTGTGCTTTCTTTCGTTCTGAACAAGTGTTATTGTTTTCTGCACAAAAGCGATTCTGCGAAGCAATGTGAACACTTCTGCTTCCCAGGCACAGAGAAGGTGCTAGCAGGGAATTCTCTGCCTGCCTTTCCCCAGTGCTCTGCAAGCTCTCCAGGACAACATAAAATCTGGGGCTCTGTGCTTTCTTTCGTTCTGAACAAGTGTTATTGTTTTCTGCACAAAAGCGATTCTGCGAAGCAATGTGAAGACTTCTGCTTCCCAGGCACAGAGAAGGTGCTAGCAGGGAATTCTCTGCCTGCCTTTCCCCAGTGCTCTGCAAGCTCTCCAGGACAACATAAAATCTGGGGCTCTGTGCTTTCCATCGTTCTGAACAAGTGTTACTGTTTTCTGCACAAAAGCGATTCTGCGAAGCAATGTGAACACTTCTGCTTCCTAGGCACAGAGAAGGTGCTAGCAGGGAATTCTCTGCCTGCCTTTCCCCAGTGCTCTGCAAGCTCTCCAGGACAACATAAAATCTGGGGCTCTGTGCTTTCTTTCGTTCTGAACAAGTGTTATTGTTTTCTGCACAAAAGCGATTCTGCGAAGCAATGTGAACACTTCTGTTTCCCAGGCACAGAGAAGGTGCTAGCAGGGAATTCTCTGCCTGCCTTTCCCCAGTGCTCTGCAAGCTCTCCAGGACAACATAAAATCTGGGGCCCTGTGCTTTCCTTCGTTCTGAACAAGTGTTACTGTTTTCTGCACAAAAGCGATTCTGCGAAGCAATTTGAACACTTCTGCTTCCCAGGCACAGAGAAGGTGCTAGCAGGGAATTCTCTGCCTGCCTTTCCCCAGTGCTCTGCAAGCTCTCCAGGACAACATAAAATCTGGGGCTCTGTGCTTTCCTTCGTTCTGAACAAGTGTTACTGTTTTCTGCACAAAAGCGATTCTGCGAAGCAATGTGAACACTTCTGTTTCCCAGGCACAGAGAAGGTGCTAGCAGGGAATTCTCTGCCTGCTTTTCCCCAGTGCTCTGCAAGCTCTCCAGGACAACATAAAATCTGGGGCTCTGTGCTTTCTTTCGTTCTGAACAAGTGTTACTGTTTTCTGCACAAAAGCGATTCTGCGAAGCAATGTGAACACTTCTGTTTCCCAGGCACAGAGAAGGTGGTAGCAGGGAATTCTCTGCCTGCTTTTCCCCAGTGCTCTGCAAGCTCTCCAGGACAACATAAAATCTGGGGCTCTGTGCTTTCTTTCGTTCTCAACAAGTGTTACTGTTTTCTGCACAAAAGCGATTCTGCGAAGCAATGGGAACACTTCTGCTTCCCAGGCACAGAGAAGGTGCTAGCAGGGAATTCTCTGCCTGCCTTTCCCCAGTGCTCTGCAAGCTCTCCAGGACAACATAAAATCTGGGGCTCTGTGCTTTCCTTCGTTCTGAACAAGTGTTACTGTTTTCTGCACAAAAGCGATTCTGCGAAGCAATTTGAACACTTCTGCTTCCCAGGCACAGAGAAGGTGCTAGCAGGGAATTCTCTGCCTGCCTTTCCCCAGTGCTCTGCAAGCTCTCCAGGACAACATAAAATCTGGGGCTCTGTGCTTTCCTTCGTTCTGAACAAGTGTTACTGTTTTCTGCACAAAAGCGATTCTGCGAAGCAATGTGAACACTTCTGTTTCCCAGGCACAGAGAAGGTGCTAGCAGGGAATTCTCTGCCTGCTTTTCCCCAGTGCTCTGCAAGCTCTCCAGGACAACATAAAATCTGGGGCTCTGTGCTTTCTTTCGTTCTGAACAAGTGTTACTGTTTTCTGCACAAAAGCGATTCTGCGAAGCAATGTGAACACTTCTGTTTCCCAGGCACAGAGAAGGTGGTAGCAGGGAATTCTCTGCCTGCTTTTCCCCAGTGCTCTGCAAGCTCTCCAGGACAACATAAAATCTGGGGCTCTGTGCTTTCTTTCGTTCTCAACAAGTGTTACTGTTTTCTGCACAAAAGCGATTCTGCGAAGCAATGGGAACACTTCTGCTTCCCAGGCACAGAGAAGGTGCTAGCAGGGAATTCTCTGCCTGCCTTTCCCCAGTGCTCTGCAAGCTCTCCAGGACAACATAAAATCTGGGGCTCTGTGCTTTCTTTCGTTCTGAACAAGTGTTACTGTTTTCTGCACAAAAGCGATTCTGCGAAGCAATGTGAACACTTCTGTTTCCCAGGCACAGAGAAGGTGCTAGCAGGGAATTCTCTGCCTGCCTTTCCCCAGTGCTCTGCAAGCTCTCCAGGACAACATAAAATCTGGGGCCCTGTGCTTTCCTTCGTTCTGAACAAGTGTTACTGTTTTCTGCACAAAAGCGATTCTGCGAAGCAATTTGAACACTTCTGCTTCCCAGGCACAGAGAAGGTGCTAGCAGGGAATTCTCTGCCTGCCTTTCCCCAGTGCTCTGCAAGCTCTCCAGGACAACATAAAATCTGGGGCTCTGTGCTTTCCTTCGTTCTGAACAAGTGTTACTGTTTTCTGCACAAAAGCGATTCTGCGAAGCAATGTGAACACTTCTGTTTCCCAGGCACAGAGAAGGTGCTAGCAGGGAATTCTCTGCCTGCTTTTCCCCAGTGCTCTGCAAGCTCTCCAGGACAACATAAAATCTGGGGCTCTGTGCTTTCTTTCGTTCTGAACAAGTGTTACTGTTTTCTGCACAAAAGCGATTCTGCGAAGCAATGTGAACACTTCTGTTTCCCAGGCACAGAGAAGGTGGTAGCAGGGAATTCTCTGCCTGCTTTTCCCCAGTGCTCTGCAAGCTCTCCAGGACAACATAAAATCTGGGGCTCTGTGCTTTCTTTCGTTCTGAACAAGTGTTACTGTTTTCTGCACAAAAGCGATTCTGCGAAGCAATGTGAACACTTCTGCTTCCCAGGCACAGAGAAGGTGCTAGCAGGGAATTCTCTGCCTGCCTTTCCCCAGTGCTCTGCAAGCTCTCCAGGACAACATAAAATCTGGGGCTCTGTGCTTTCTTTCGTTCTGAACAAGTGTTACTGTTTTCTGCACAAAAGCGATTCTGCGAAGCAATGGGAACACTTCTGTTTCCCAGGCACAGAGAAGGTGCTAGCAGGGAATTCTCTGCCTGCTTTTCCCCAGTGCTCTGCAAGCTCTCCAGGACAACATAAAATCTGGGGCTCTGTGCTTTCTTTCGTTCTGAACAAGTGTTACTGTTTTCTGCACAAAAGCGATTCTGCGAAGCAATGTGAACAGGCACAAAGAAGGTGCTAGCAGGGAATTCTCTGCCTGCCTTTCCCCAGTGCTCTGCAAGCTCTCCAGGACAACAGCAAATCTGGGGCTCTGTGCTTTCTTTTGTTCTGAACAAGTGTTACTGTTTTCTGCACAAAAGCGATTCTGCGAAGCAATGTGAACACTTCTGTTTCCCAGGCACAGAGAAGGTGCTAGCAGGGAATTCTCTGCCTGCCTTTCCCCAGTGCTCTGCAAGCTCTCCAGGACAACATAAAATCTGGGGCTCTGTGCTTTCTTTCGTTCTGAACAAGTGTTACTGTTTTCTGCACAAAAGCGATTCTGCGAAGCAATGTGAACACTTCTGCTTCCCAGGCACAGAGAAGGTGCTAGCAGGGAATTCTCTGCCTGCTTTTCCCCAGTGCTCTGCAAGCTCTCCAGAACAACATAAAATCTGGGGCTCTGTGCTTTCTTTCGTTCTGAACAAGTGTTACTGTTTTCTGCACAAAAGCGATTCTGCGAAGCAATTTGAACACTTCTGCTTCCCAGGCACAGAGAAGGTGCTAGCAGGGAATTCTCTGCCTGCTTTTCCCCAGTGCTCTGCAAGCTCTCCAGGACAACATAAAATCTGGGGCTCTGTGCTTTCTTTCGTTCTGAACAAGTGTTATTGTTTTCTGCACAAAAGCGATTCTGCGAAGCAATGTGAAGACTTCTGCTTCCCAGGCACAGAGAAGGTGCTAGCAGGGAATTCTCTGCCTGCCTTTCCCCAGTGCTCTGCAAGCTCTCCAGGACAACATAAAATCTGGGGCTCTGTGCTTTCCTTCGTTCTCAACAAGTGTTACTGTTTTCTGCACAAAAGCGATTCTGCAAAGCAATGGGAACACTTCTGCTTCCCAGGCACAGAGAAGGTGCTAGCAGGGAATTCTCTGCCTGCTTTTCCCCAGTGCTCTGCAAGCTCTCCAGGACAACATAAAATCTGGGGCTCTGTGCTTTCTTTCGTTCTGAACAAGTGTTATTGTTTTCTGCACAAAAGCGATTCTGCGAAGCAATGTGAACACTTCTGCTTCCCAGGCACAGAGAAGGTGGTAGCAGGGAATTCTCTGCCTGCTTTTCCCCAGTGCTCTGCAAGCTCTCCAGGACAACATAAAATCTGGGGCTCTGTGCTTTCTTTCGTTCTGAACAAGTGTTAATGTTTTCTGCACAAAAGCGATTCTGCGAAGCAATGTGAAGACTTCTGCTTCCCAGGCACAGAGAAGGTGCTAGCAGGGAATTCTCTGCCTGCCTTTCCCCAGTGCTCTGCAAGCTCTCCAGGACAACATAAAATCTGGGGCTCTGTGCTTTCTTTCGTTCTGAACAAGTGTTACTGTTTTCTGCACAAAAGCGATTCTGCGAAGCAATGGGAACACTTCTGCTTCCCAGGCACAGAGAAGGTGCTAGCAGGGAATTCTCTGCCTGCTTTTCCCCAGTGCTCTGCAAGCTCTCCAGGACAACATAAAATCTGGGGCTCTGTGCTTTCTTTCATTCTGAACAAGTGTTACTGTTTTCTGCACAAAAGCGATTCTGCGAAGCAATGTGAACACTTCTGCTTCCCAGGCACAGAGAAGGTGCTAGCAGGGAATTCTCTGCCTGCCTTTCCCCAGTGCTCTGCAAGCTCTCCAGGACAACATAAAATCTGGGGCTCTGTGCTTTCCTTCGTTCTGAACAACTGTTACTGTTTTCTGCACAAAAGCGATTCTGCGAAGCAATGTGAACACTTCTGTTTCCCAGGCACAGAGAAGGTGGTAGCAGGGAATTCTCTGCCTGCTTTTCCCCAGTGCTCTGCAAGCTCTCCAGGACAACATAAAATCTGGGGCTCTGTGCTTTCTTTCGTTCTGAACAAGTGTTATTGTTTTCTGCACAAAAGCGATTCTGCGAAGCAATGTGAACACTTCTGCTTCCCAGGCACAGAGAAGGTGCTAGCAGGGAATTCTCTGCCTGCCTTTCCCCAGTGCTCTGCAAGCTCTCCAGGACAACATAAAATCTGGGGCTCTGTGCTTTCCTTCGTTCTCAACAAGTGTTACTGTTTTCTGCACAAAAGCGATTCTGCGAAGCAATGTGAACACTTCTGCTTCCCAGGCACAGAGAAGGTGCTAGCAGGGAATTCTCTGCCTGCCTTTCCCCAGTGCTCTGCAAGCTCTCCAGGACAACATAAAATCTGGGGCTCTGTGCTTTCTTTCGTTCTGAACAAGTGTTACTGTTTTCTGCACAAAAGCGATTCTGCGAAGCAATGGGAACACTTCTGCTTCCCAGGCACAGAGAAGGTGCTAGCAGGGAATTCTCTGCCTGCTTTTCCCCAGTGCTCTGCAAGCTCTCCAGGACAACATAAAATCTGGGGCTCTGTGCTTTCTTTCGTTCTGAACAAGTGTTACTGTTTTCTGCACAAAAGCGATTCTGCGAAGCTATGGGAACACTTCTGTTTCCCAGGCACAGAGAAGGTGCTAGCAGGGAATTCTCTGCCTGCTTTTCCCCAGTGCTCTGCAAGCTCTCCAGGACAACATAAAATCTGGGGCTCTGTGCTTTCTCTCGTTCTGAACAAGTGTTACTGTTTTCTGCACAAAAGCGATTCTGCGAAGCAATGTGAAGACTTCTGCTTCCCAGGCACAGAGAAGGTGCTAGCAGGGAATTCTCTGCCTGCCTTTCCCCAGTGCTCTGCAAGCTCTCCAGGACAACATAAAATCTGGGGCTCTGTGCTTTCCTTCGTTCTGAACAAGTGTTATTGTTTTCTGCACAAAAGCGATTCTGCGAAGCAATGTGAACACTTCTGTTTCCCAGGCACAGAGAAGGTGCTAGCAGGGAATTCTCTGCCTGCCTTTCCCCAGTGCTCTGCAAGCTCTCCAGGACAACATAAAATCTGGGGCTCTGTGCTTTCCTTCGTTCTGAACAAGTGTTACTGTTTTCTGCACAAAAGCGATTCTGCGAAGCAATTTGAACACTTCTGCTTCCCAGGCACAGAGGAGGTGCTAGCAGGGAATTCTCTGCCTGCTTTTCCCCAGTGCTCTGCAAGCTCTCCAGGACAACATAAAATCTGGGGCTCTGTGCTTTCTTTCGTTCTGAACAAGTGTTACTGTTTTCTGCACAAAAGCGATTCTGCGAAGCAATGGGAACACTTCTGCTTCCCAGGCACAGAGAAGGTGCTAGCAGGGAATTCTCTGCCTGCTTTTCCCCAGTGCTCTGCAAGCTCTCCAGGACAACATAAAATCTGGGGCTCTGTGCTTTCTTTCGTTCTGAACAAGTGTTACTGTTTTCTGCACAAAAGCGATTCTGCGAAGCAATGTGAACACTTCTGCTTCCCAGGCACAGAGAAGGTGCTAGCAGGGAATTCTCTGCCTGCCTTTCCCCAGTGCTCTGCAAGCTCTCCAGGACAACATAAAATCTGGGGCTCTGTGCTTTCTTTCGTTCTGAACAAGTGTTACTGTTTTCTGCACAAAAGCGATTCTGCGAAGCAATGGGAACACTTCTGTTTCCCAGGCACAGAGAAGGTGCTAGCAGGGAATTCTCTGCCTGCTTTTCCCCAGTGCTCTGCAAGCTCTCCAGGACAACATAAAATCTGGGGCTCTGTGCTTTCTTTCGTTCTGAACAAGTGTTACTGTTTTCTGCACAAAAGCGATTCTGCGAAGCAATTTGAACACTTCTGCTTCCCAGGCACAGAGAAGGTGCTAGCAGGGAATTCTCTGCCTGCTTTTCCCCAGTGCTCTGCAAGCTCTCCAGGACAACATAAAATCTGGGGCTCTGTGCTTTCTTTCGTTCTGAACAAGTGTTACTGTTTTCTGCACAAAAGCGATTCTGCGAAGCAATGTGAACACTTCTGCTTCCCAGGCACAGAGAAGGTGCTAGCAGGGAATTCTCTGCCTGCCTTTCCCCAGTGCTCTGCAAGCTCTCCAGGACAACATAAAATCTGGGGCTCTGTGCTTTCCTTCGTTCTGAACAACTGTTACTGTTTTCTGCACAAAAGCGATTCTGCGAAGCAATGTGAACACTTCTGTTTCCCAGGCACAGAGAAGGTGGTAGCAGGGAATTCTCTGCCTGCTTTTCCCCAGTGCTCTGCAAGCTCTCCAGGACAACATAAAATCTGGGGCTCTGTGCTTTCTTTCGTTCTGAACAAGTGTTATTGTTTTCTGCACAAAAGCGATTCTGCGAAGCAATGTGAACACTTCTGCTTCCCAGGCACAGAGAAGGTGCTAGCAGGGAATTCTCTGCCTGCCTTTCCCCAGTGCTCTGCAAGCTCTCCAGGACAACATAAAATCTGGGGCTCTGTGCTTTCCTTCGTTCTCAACAAGTGTTACTGTTTTCTGCACAAAAGCGATTCTGCGAAGCAATGTGAACACTTCTGTTTCCCAGGCACAGAGAAGGTGGTAGCAGGGAATTCTCTGCCTGCTTTTCCCCAGTGCTCTGCAAGCTCTCCAGGACAACATAAAATCTGGGGCTCTGTGCTTTCTTTCGTTCTGAACAAGTGTTACTGTTTTCTGCACAAAAGCGATTCTGCGAAGCAATGTGAACACTTCTGCTTCCCAGGCACAGAGAAGGTGCTAGCAGGGAATTCTCTGCCTGCCTTTCCCCAGTGCTCTGCAAGCTCTCCAGGACAACATAAAATCTGGGGCTCTGTGCTTTCTTTCGTTCTGAACAAGTGTTACTGTTTTCTGCACAAAAGCGATTCTGCGAAGCAATGGGAACACTTCTGCTTCCCAGGCACAGAGAAGGTGCTAGCAGGGAATTCTCTGCCTGCTTTTCCCCAGTGCTCTGCAAGCTCTCCAGGACAACATAAAATCTGGGGCTCTGTGCTTTCTTTCGTTCTGAACAAGTGTTACTGTTTTCTGCACAAAAGCGATTCTGCGAAGCTATGGGAACACTTCTGTTTCCCAGGCACAGAGAAGGTGCTAGCAGGGAATTCTCTGCCTGCTTTTCCCCAGTGCTCTGCAAGCTCTCCAGGACAACATAAAATCTGGGGCTCTGTGCTTTCTCTCGTTCTGAACAAGTGTTACTGTTTTCTGCACAAAAGCGATTCTGCGAAGCAATGTGAAGACTTCTGCTTCCCAGGCACAGAGAAGGTGCTAGCAGGGAATTCTCTGCCTGCCTTTCCCCAGTGCTCTGCAAGCTCTCCAGGACAACATAAAATCTGGGGCTCTGTGTTTTCCTTCGTTCTGAACAAGTGTTATTGTTTTCTGCACAAAAGCGATTCTGCGAAGCAGTGTGAACACTTCTGTTTCCCAGGCACAGAGAAGGTGCTAGCAGGGAATTCTCTGCCTGCCTTTCCCCAGTGCTCTGCAAGCTCTCCAGGACAACATAAAATCTGGGGCTCTGTGCTTTCTTTCGTTCTGAACAAGTGTTATTGTTTTCTGCACAAAAGCGATTCTGCGAAGCAATGTGAACACTTCTGCTTCCCAGGCACAGAGAAGGTGCTAGCAGGGAATTCTCTGCCTGCCTTTCCCCAGTGCTCTGCAAGCTCTCCAGGACAACATAAAATCTGGGGCTCTGTGCTTTCCTTCGTTCTCAACAAGTGTTACTGTTTTCTGCACAAAAGCGATTCTGCGAAGCAATGTGAACACTTCTGTTTCCCAGGCACAGAGAAGGTGGTAGCAGGGAATTCTCTGCCTGCTTTTCCCCAGTGCTCTGCAAGCTCTCCAGGACAACATAAAATCTGGGGCTCTGTGCTTTCTTTCGTTCTGAACAAGTGTTACTGTTTTCTGCACAAAAGCGATTCTGCGAAGCAATGTGAACACTTCTGCTTCCCAGGCACAGAGAAGGTGCTAGCAGGGAATTCTCTGCCTGCCTTTCCCCAGTGCTCTGCAAGCTCTCCAGGACAACATAAAATCTGGGGCTCTGTGCTTTCTTTCGTTCTGAACAAGTGTTACTGTTTTCTGCACAAAAGCGATTCTGCGAAGCAATGGGAACACTTCTGCTTCCCAGGCACAGAGAAGGTGCTAGCAGGGAATTCTCTGCCTGCTTTTCCCCAGTGCTCTGCAAGCTCTCCAGGACAACATAAAATCTGGGGCTCTGTGCTTTCTTTCGTTCTGAACAAGTGTTACTGTTTTCTGCACAAAAGCGATTCTGCGAAGCTATGGGAACACTTCTGTTTCCCAGGCACAGAGAAGGTGCTAGCAGGGAATTCTCTGCCTGCTTTTCCCCAGTGCTCTGCAAGCTCTCCAGGACAACATAAAATCTGGGGCTCTGTGCTTTCTCTCGTTCTGAACAAGTGTTACTGTTTTCTGCACAAAAGCGATTCTGCGAAGCAATGTGAAGACTTCTGCTTCCCAGGCACAGAGAAGGTGCTAGCAGGGAATTCTCTGCCTGCCTTTCCCCAGTGCTCTGCAAGCTCTCCAGGACAACATAAAATCTGGGGCTCTGTGTTTTCCTTCGTTCTGAACAAGTGTTATTGTTTTCTGCACAAAAGCGATTCTGCGAAGCAGTGTGAACACTTCTGTTTCCCAGGCACAGAGAAGGTGCTAGCAGGGAATTCTCTGCCTGCCTTTCCCCAGTGCTCTGCAAGCTCTCCAGGACAACATAAAATCTGGGGCTCTGTGCTTTCCTTCGTTCTGAACAAGTGTTACTGTTTTCTGCACAAAAGCGATTCTGCGAAGCAATGTGAACACTTCTGCTTCCCAGGCACAGAGAAGGTGCTAGCAGGGAATTCTCTGCCTGCTTTTCCCCAGTGCTCTGCAAGCTCTCCAGGACAACATAAAATCTGGGGCTCTGTGCTTTCTTTCGTTCTGAACAAGTGTTACTGTTTTCTGCACAAAAGCGATTCTGCGAAGCAATGGGAACACTTCTGCTTCCCAGGCACAGAGAAGGTGCTAGCAGGGAATTCTCTGCCTGCCTTTCCCCAGTGCTCTGCAAGCTCTCCAGGACAACATAAAATCTGGGGCTCTGTGCTTTCTTTCGTTCTGAACAAGTGTTACTGTTTTCTGCACAAAAGCGATTCTGCGAAGCAATGGGAACACTTCTGTTTCCCAGGCACAGAGAAGGTGCTAGCAGGGAATTCTCTGCCTGCTTTTCCCCAGTGCTCTGCAAGCTCTCCAGGACAACATAAAATCTGGGGCTCTGTGCTTTCTTTCGTTCTGAACAAGTGTTACTGTTTTCTGCACAAAAGCGATTCTGCGAAGCAATGTGAACACTTCTGCTTCCCAGGCACAGAGAAGGTGCTAGCAGGGAATTCTCTGCCTGCCTTTCCCCAGTGCTCTGCAAGCTCTCCAGGACAACATAAAATCTGGGGCTCTGTGCTTTCCTTCGTTCTGAACAAGTGTTATTGTTTTCTGCACAAAAGCGATTCTGCGAAGCAATGTGAACACTTCTGTTTCCCAGGCACAGAGAAGGTGCTAGCAGGGAATTCTCTGCCTGCTTTTCCCCAGTGCTCTGCAAGCTCTCCAGGACAACATAAAATCTGGGGCTCTGTGCTTTCTTTCGTTCTGAACAAGTGTTACTGTTTTCTGCACAAAAGCGATTCTGCGAAGCAATGTGAACACTTCTGCTTCCCAGGCACAGAGAAGGTGCTAGCAGGGAATTCTCTGCCTGCCTTTCCCCAGTGCTCTGCAAGCTCTCCAGGACAACATAAAATCTGGGGCTCTGTGCTTTCCTTCGTTCTGAACAAGTGTTACTGTTTTCTGCACAAAAGCGATTCTGCGAAGCTATGGGAACACTTCTGTTTCCCAGGCACAGAGAAGGTGCTAGCAGGGAATTCTCTGCCTGCTTTTCCCCAGTGCTCTGCAAGCTCTCCAGGACAACATAAAATCTGGGGCTCTGTGCTTTCTCTCGTTCTGAACAAGTGTTACTGTTTTCTGCACAAAAGCGATTCTGCGAAGCAATGGGAACACTTCTGCTTCCCAGGCACAGAGAAGGTGCTAGCAGGGAATTCTCTGCCTGCCTTTCCCCAGTGCTCTGCAAGCTCTCCAGGACAACATAAAATCTGGGGCTCTGTGCTTTCTTTCGTTCTGAACAAGTGTTATTGTTTTCTGCACAAAAGCGATTCTGCGAAGCAATGTGAACACTTCTGTTTCCCAGGCACAGAGAAGGTGCTAGCAGGGAATTCTCTGCCTGCTTTTCCCCAGTGCTCTGCAAGCTCTCCAGGACAACATAAAATCTGGGGCTCTGTGCTTTCTTTCGTTCTGAACAAGTGTTACTGTTTTCTGCACAAAAGCGATTCTGCGAAGCAATTTGAACACTTCTGCTTCCCAGGCACAGAGAAGGTGCTAGCAGGGAATTCTCTGCCTGCTTTTCCCCAGTGCTCTGCAAGCTCTCCAGGACAACATAAAATCTGGGGCTCTGTGCTTTCTTTCGTTCTGAACAAGTGTTATTGTTTTCTGCACAAAAGCGATTCTGCGAAGCAATGTGAACACTTCTGCTTCCCAGGCACAGAGAAGGTGGTAGCAGGGAATTCTCTGCCTGCTTTTCCCCAGTGCTCTGCAAGCTCTCCAGGACAACATAAAATCTGGGGCTCTGTGCTTTCTTTCGTTCTGAACAAGTGTTAATGTTTTCTGCACAAAAGCGATTCTGCGAAGCAATGTGAACACTTCTGCTTCCCAGGCACAGAGAAGGTGCTAGCAGGGAATTCTCTGCCTGCCTTTCCCCAGTGCTCTGCAAGCTCTCCAGGACAACATAAAATCTGGGGCTCTGTGCTTTCTTTCGTTCTGAACAAGTGTTACTGTTTTCTGCACAAAAGCGATTCTGCGAAGCAATGGGAACACTTCTGCTTCCCAGGCACAGAGAAGGTGCTAGCAGGGAATTCTCTGCCTGCTTTTCCCCAGTGCTCTGCAAGCTCTCCAGGACAACATAAAATCTGGGGCTCTGTGCTTTCTTTCATTCTGAACAAGTGTTACTGTTTTCTGCACAAAAGCGATTCTGCGAAGCAATGTGAACACTTCTGCTTCCCAGGCACAGAGAAGGTGCTAGCAGGGAATTCTCTGCCTGCCTTTCCCCAGTGCTCTGCAAGCTCTCCAGGACAACATAAAATCTGGGGCTCTGTGCTTTCCTTCGTTCTGAACAACTGTTACTGTTTTCTGCACAAAAGCGATTCTGCGAAGCAATGTGAACACTTCTGTTTCCCAGGCACAGAGAAGGTGGTAGCAGGGAATTCTCTGCCTGCTTTTCCCCAGTGCTCTGCAAGCTCTCCAGGACAACATAAAATCTGGGGCTCTGTGCTTTCTTTCGTTCTGAACAAGTGTTATTGTTTTCTGCACAAAAGCGATTCTGCGAAGCAATGTGAACACTTCTGCTTCCCAGGCACAGAGAAGGTGCTAGCAGGGAATTCTCTGCCTGCCTTTCCCCAGTGCTCTGCAAGCTCTCCAGGACAACATAAAATCTGGGGCTCTGTGCTTTCCTTCGTTCTCAACAAGTGTTACTGTTTTCTGCACAAAAGCGATTCTGCGAAGCAATGTGAACACTTCTGTTTCCCAGGCACAGAGAAGGTGCTAGCAGGGAATTCTCTGCCTGCTTTTCCCCAGTGCTCTGCAAGCTCTCCAGGACAACATAAAATCTGGGGCTCTGTGCTTTCTTTCGTTCTGAACAAGTGTTACTGTTTTCTGCACAAAAGCGATTCTGCGAAGCAATGTGAACACTTCTGCTTCCCAGGCACAGAGAAGGTGCTAGCAGGGAATTCTCTGCCTGCCTTTCCCCAGTGCTCTGCAAGCTCTCCAGGACAACATAAAATCTGGGGCTCTGTGCTTTCTTTCGTTCTGAACAAGTGTTACTGTTTTCTGCACAAAAGCGATTCTGCGAAGCAATGGGAACACTTCTGCTTCCCAGGCACAGAGAAGGTGCTAGCAGGGAATTCTCTGCCTGCTTTTCCCCAGTGCTCTGCAAGCTCTCCAGGACAACATAAAATCTGGGGCTCTGTGCTTTCTTTCGTTCTGAACAAGTGTTACTGTTTTCTGCACAAAAGCGATTCTGCGAAGCTATGGGAACACTTCTGTTTCCCAGGCACAGAGAAGGTGCTAGCAGGGAATTCTCTGCCTGCTTTTCCCCAGTGCTCTGCAAGCTCTCCAGGACAACATAAAATCTGGGGCTCTGTGCTTTCTCTCGTTCTGAACAAGTGTTACTGTTTTCTGCACAAAAGCGATTCTGCGAAGCAATGTGAAGACTTCTGCTTCCCAGGCACAGAGAAGGTGCTAGCAGGGAATTCTCTGCCTGCCTTTCCCCAGTGCTCTGCAAGCTCTCCAGGACAACATAAAATCTGGGGCTCTGTGCTTTCCTTCGTTCTGAACAAGTGTTATTGTTTTCTGCACAAAAGCGATTCTGCGAAGCAATGTGAACACTTCTGTTTCCCAGGCACAGAGAAGGTGCTAGCAGGGAATTCTCTGCCTGCCTTTCCCCAGTGCTCTGCAAGCTCTCCAGGACAACATAAAATCTGGGGCTCTGTGCTTTCCTTCGTTCTGAACAAGTGTTACTGTTTTCTGCACAAAAGCGATTCTGCGAAGCAATTTGAACACTTCTGCTTCCCAGGCACAGAGAAGGTGCTAGCAGGGAATTCTCTGCCTGCTTTTCCCCAGTGCTCTGCAAGCTCTCCAGGACAACATAAAATCTGGGGCTCTGTGCTTTCTTTCGTTCTGAACAAGTGTTACTGTTTTCTGCACAAAAGCGATTCTGCGAAGCAATGTGAACACTTCTGCTTCCCAGGCACAGAGAAGGTGCTAGCAGGGAATTCTCTGCCTGCCTTTCCCCAGTGCTCTGCAAGCTCTCCAGGACAACATAAAATCTGGGGCTCTGTGCTTTCCTTCGTTCTGAACAACTGTTACTGTTTTCTGCACAAAAGCGATTCTGCGAAGCAATGTGAAGACTTCTGCTTCCCAGGCACAGAGAAGGTGCTAGCAGGGAATTCTCTGCCTGCCTTTCCCCAGTGCTCTGCAAGCTCTCCAGGACAACATAAAATCTGGGGCTCTGTGCTTTCCTTCGTTCTGAACAAGTGTTATTGTTTTCTGCACAAAAGCGATTCTGCGAAGCAATGTGAACACTTC
This sequence comes from Strix uralensis, assembly GCF_047716275.1. NCBI lineage: Eukaryota > Metazoa > Chordata > Aves > Strigiformes > Strigidae > Strix > Strix uralensis. The sequence goes on from NW_027436927.1 coordinate 22,033, forward strand.
TGTTTCCCAGGCACAGAGAAGGTGCTAGCAGGGAATTCTCTGCCTGCTTTTCCCCAGTGCTCTGCAAGCTCTCCAGGACAACATAAAATCTGGGGCTCTGTGCTTTCTTTCGTTCTGAACAAGTGTTACTGTTTTCTGCACAAAAGCGATTCTGCGAAGCAATGTGAACACTTCTGCTTCCCAGGCACAGAGAAGGTGCTAGCAGGGAATTCTCTGCCTGCCTTTCCCCAGTGCTCTGCAAGCTCTCCAGGACAACATAAAATCTGGGGCTCTGTGCTTTCCTTCGTTCTGAACAACTGTTACTGTTTTCTGCACAAAAGCGATTCTGCGAAGCAATGTGAAGACTTCTGCTTCCCAGGCACAGAGAAGGTGCTAGCAGGGAATTCTCTGCCTGCCTTTCCCCAGTGCTCTGCAAGCTCTCCAGGACAACATAAAATCTGGGGCTCTGTGCTTTCCTTCGTTCTGAACAAGTGTTATTGTTTTCTGCACAAAAGCGATTCTGCGAAGCAATGTGAACACTTCTGTTTCCCAGGCACAGAGAAGGTGCTAGCAGGGAATTCTCTGCCTGCTTTTCCCCAGTGCTCTGCAAGCTCTCCAGGACAACATAAAATCTGGGGCTCTGTGCTTTCTTTCGTTCTGAACAAGTGTTACTGTTTTCTGCACAAAAGCGATTCTGCGAAGCAATGTGAACACTTCTGCTTCCCAGGCACAGAGAAGGTGCTAGCAGGGAATTCTCTGCCTGCCTTTCCCCAGTGCTCTGCAAGCTCTCCAGGACAACATAAAATCTGGGGCTCTGTGCTTTCCTTCGTTCTGAACAACTGTTACTGTTTTCTGCACAAAAGCGATTCTGCGAAGCAATGTGAAGACTTCTGCTTCCCAGGCACAGAGAAGGTGCTAGCAGGGAATTCTCTGCCTGCCTTTCCCCAGTGCTCTGCAAGCTCTCCAGGACAACATAAAATCTGGGGCTCTGTGCTTTCCTTCGTTCTGAACAAGTGTTATTGTTTTCTGCACAAAAGCGATTCTGCGAAGCAATGTGAACACTTCTGTTTCCCAGGCACAGAGAAGGTGCTAGCAGGGAATTCTCTGCCTGCTTTTCCCCAGTGCTCTGCAAGCTCTCCAGGACAACATAAAATCTGGGGCTCTGTGCTTTCTTTCGTTCTGAACAAGTGTTACTGTTTTCTGCACAAAAGCGATTCTGCGAAGCAATGTGAACACTTCTGCTTCCCAGGCACAGAGAAGGTGCTAGCAGGGAATTCTCTGCCTGCCTTTCCCCAGTGCTCTGCAAGCTCTCCAGGACAACATAAAATCTGGGGCTCTGTGCTTTCCTTCGTTCTGAACAACTGTTACTGTTTTCTGCACAAAAGCGATTCTGCGAAGCAATGTGAAGACTTCTGCTTCCCAGGCACAGAGAAGGTGCTAGCAGGGAATTCTCTGCCTGCCTTTCCCCAGTGCTCTGCAAGCTCTCCAGGACAACATAAAATCTGGGGCTCTGTGCTTTCCTTCGTTCTGAACAAGTGTTATTGTTTTCTGCACAAAAGCGATTCTGCGAAGCAATGTGAACACTTCTGTTTCCCAGGCACAGAGAAGGTGCTAGCAGGGAATTCTCTGCCTGCTTTTCCCCAGTGCTCTGCAAGCTCTCCAGGACAACATAAAATCTGGGTCTCTGTGCTTTCTTTCGTTCTGAACAAGTGTTACTGTTTTCTGCACAAAAGCGATTCTGCGAAGCTATGGGAACACTTCTGTTTCCCAGGCACAGAGAAGGTGCTAGCAGGGAATTCTCTGCCTGCTTTTCCCCAGTGCTCTGCAAGCTCTCCAGGACAACATAAAATCTGGGGCTCTGTGCTTTCTCTCGTTCTGAACAAGTGTTACTGTTTTCTGCACAAAAGCGATTCTGCGAAGCAATGTGAAGACTTCTGCTTCCCAGGCACAGAGAAGGTGCTAGCAGGGAATTCTCTGCCTGCCTTTCCCCAGTGCTCTGCAAGCTCTCCAGGACAACATAAAATCTGGGGCTCTGTGCTTTCTTTCGTTCTGAACAAGTGTTATTGTTTTCTGCACAAAAGCGATTCTGCGAAGCAATGTGAACACTTCTGTTTCCCAGGCACAGAGAAGGTGCTAGCAGGGAATTCTCTGCCTGCTTTTCCCCAGTGCTCTGCAAGCTCTCCAGGACAACATAAAATCTGGGGCTCTGTGCTTTCTTTCGTTCTGAACAAGTGTTACTGTTTTCTGCACAAAAGCGATTCTGCGAAGCAATTTGAACACTTCTGCTTCCCAGGCACAGAGAAGGTGCTAGCAGGGAATTCTCTGCCTGCTTTTCCCCAGTGCTCTGCAAGCTCTCCAGGACAACATAAAATCTGGGGCTCTGTGCTTTCTTTCGTTCTGAACAAGTGTTATTGTTTTCTGCACAAAAGCGATTCTGCGAAGCAATGTGAACACTTCTGCTTCCCAGGCACAGAGAAGGTGGTAGCAGGGAATTCTCTGCCTGCTTTTCCCCAGTGCTCTGCAAGCTCTCCAGGACAACATAAAATCTGGGGCTCTGTGCTTTCTTTCGTTCTGAACAAGTGTTAATGTTTTCTGCACAAAAGCGATTCTGCGAAGCAATGTGAACACTTCTGCTTCCCAGGCACAGAGAAGGTGCTAGCAGGGAATTCTCTGCCTGCCTTTCCCCAGTGCTCTGCAAGCTCTCCAGGACAACATAAAATCTGGGGCTCTGTGCTTTCTTTCGTTCTGAACAAGTGTTACTGTTTTCTGCACAAAAGCGATTCTGCGAAGCAATGGGAACACTTCTGCTTCCCAGGCACAGAGAAGGTGCTAGCAGGGAATTCTCTGCCTGCTTTTCCCCAGTGCTCTGCAAGCTCTCCAGGACAACATAAAATCTGGGGCTCTGTGCTTTCTTTCGTTCTGAACAAGTGTTACTGTTTTCTGCACAAAAGCGATTCTGCGAAGCAATGTGAACACTTCTGCTTCCCAGGCACAGAGAAGGTGCTAGCAGGGAATTCTCTGCCTGCCTTTCCCCAGTGCTCTGCAAGCTCTCCAGGACAACATAAAATCTGGGGCTCTGTGCTTTCCTTCGTTCTGAACAACTGTTACTGTTTTCTGCACAAAAGCGATTCTGCGAAGCAATGTGAACACTTCTGTTTCCCAGGCACAGAGAAGGTGGTAGCAGGGAATTCTCTGCCTGCTTTTCCCCAGTGCTCTGCAAGCTCTCCAGGACAACATAAAATCTGGGGCTCTGTGCTTTCTTTCGTTCTGAACAAGTGTTATTGTTTTCTGCACAAAAGCGATTCTGCGAAGCAATGTGAACACTTCTGCTTCCCAGGCACAGAGAAGGTGCTAGCAGGGAATTCTCTGCCTGCCTTTCCCCAGTGCTCTGCAAGCTCTCCAGGACAACATAAAATCTGGGGCTCTGTGCTTTCCTTCGTTCTCAACAAGTGTTACTGTTTTCTGCACAAAAGCGATTCTGCGAAGCAATGTGAACACTTCTGTTTCCCAGGCACAGAGAAGGTGCTAGCAGGGAATTCTCTGCCTGCTTTTCCCCAGTGCTCTGCAAGCTCTCCAGGACAACATAAAATCTGGGGCTCTGTGCTTTCTTTCGTTCTGAACAAGTGTTACTGTTTTCTGCACAAAAGCGATTCTGCGAAGCAATGTGAACACTTCTGCTTCCCAGGCACAGAGAAGGTGCTAGCAGGGAATTCTCTGCCTGCCTTTCCCCAGTGCTCTGCAAGCTCTCCAGGACAACATAAAATCTGGGGCTCTGTGCTTTCTTTCGTTCTGAACAAGTGTTACTGTTTTCTGCACAAAAGCGATTCTGCGAAGCAATGGGAACACTTCTGCTTCCCAGGCACAGAGAAGGTGCTAGCAGGGAATTCTCTGCCTGCTTTTCCCCAGTGCTCTGCAAGCTCTCCAGGACAACATAAAATCTGGGGCTCTGTGCTTTCTTTCGTTCTGAACAAGTGTTACTGTTTTCTGCACAAAAGCGATTCTGCGAAGCTATGGGAACACTTCTGTTTCCCAGGCACAGAGAAGGTGCTAGCAGGGAATTCTCTGCCTGCTTTTCCCCAGTGCTCTGCAAGCTCTCCAGGACAACATAAAATCTGGGGCTCTGTGCTTTCTCTCGTTCTGAACAAGTGTTACTGTTTTCTGCACAAAAGCGATTCTGCGAAGCAATGTGAAGACTTCTGCTTCCCAGGCACAGAGAAGGTGCTAGCAGGGAATTCTCTGCCTGCCTTTCCCCAGTGCTCTGCAAGCTCTCCAGGACAACATAAAATCTGGGGCTCTGTGCTTTCCTTCGTTCTGAACAAGTGTTATTGTTTTCTGCACAAAAGCGATTCTGCGAAGCAATGTGAACACTTCTGTTTCCCAGGCACAGAGAAGGTGCTAGCAGGGAATTCTCTGCCTGCCTTTCCCCAGTGCTCTGCAAGCTCTCCAGGACAACATAAAATCTGGGGCTCTGTGCTTTCCTTCGTTCTGAACAAGTGTTACTGTTTTCTGCACAAAAGCGATTCTGCGAAGCAATTTGAACACTTCTGCTTCCCAGGCACAGAGAAGGTGCTAGCAGGGAATTCTCTGCCTGCTTTTCCCCAGTGCTCTGCAAGCTCTCCAGGACAACATAAAATCTGGGGCTCTGTGCTTTCTTTCGTTCTGAACAAGTGTTACTGTTTTCTGCACAAAAGCGATTCTGCGAAGCAATGTGAACACTTCTGCTTCCCAGGCACAGAGAAGGTGCTAGCAGGGAATTCTCTGCCTGCCTTTCCCCAGTGCTCTGCAAGCTCTCCAGGACAACATAAAATCTGGGGCTCTGTGCTTTCCTTCGTTCTGAACAACTGTTACTGTTTTCTGCACAAAAGCGATTCTGCGAAGCAATGTGAAGACTTCTGCTTCCCAGGCACAGAGAAGGTGCTAGCAGGGAATTCTCTGCCTGCCTTTCCCCAGTGCTCTGCAAGCTCTCCAGGACAACATAAAATCTGGGGCTCTGTGCTTTCCTTCGTTCTGAACAAGTGTTATTGTTTTCTGCACAAAAGCGATTCTGCGAAGCAATGTGAACACTTCTGTTTCCCAGGCACAGAGAAGGTGCTAGCAGGGAATTCTCTGCCTGCTTTTCCCCAGTGCTCTGCAAGCTCTCCAGGACAACATAAAATCTGGGGCTCTGTGCTTTCTTTCGTTCTGAACAAGTGTTACTGTTTTCTGCACAAAAGCGATTCTGCGAAGCAATGTGAACACTTCTGCTTCCCAGGCACAGAGAAGGTGCTAGCAGGGAATTCTCTGCCTGCCTTTCCCCAGTGCTCTGCAAGCTCTCCAGGACAACATAAAATCTGGGGCTCTGTGCTTTCCTTCGTTCTGAACAAGTGTTACTGTTTTCTGCACAAAAGCGATTCTGCGAAGCTATGGGAACACTTCTGTTTCCCAGGCACAGAGAAGGTGCTAGCAGGGAATTCTCTGCCTGCTTTTCCCCAGTGCTCTGCAAGCTCTCCAGGACAACATAAAATCTGGGGCTCTGTGCTTTCTCTCGTTCTGAACAAGTGTTACTGTTTTCTGCACAAAAGCGATTCTGCGAAGCAATGTGAAGACTTCTGCTTCCCAGGCACAGAGAAGGTGCTAGCAGGGAATTCTCTGCCTGCCTTTCCCCAGTGCTCTGCAAGCTCTCCAGGACAACATAAAATCTGGGGCTCTGTGCTTTCTTTCGTTCTGAACAAGTGTTATTGTTTTCTGCACAAAAGCGATTCTGCGAAGCAATGTGAACACTTCTGTTTCCCAGGCACAGAGAAGGTGCTAGCAGGGAATTCTCTGCCTGCTTTTCCCCAGTGCTCTGCAAGCTCTCCAGGACAACATAAAATCTGGGGCTCTGTGCTTTCTTTCGTTCTGAACAAGTGTTACTGTTTTCTGCACAAAAGCGATTCTGCGAAGCAATGGGAACACTTCTGCTTCCCAGGCACAGAGAAGGTGCTAGCAGGGAATTCTCTGCCTGCTTTTCCCCAGTGCTCTGCAAGCTCTCCAGGACAACATAAAATCTGGGGCTCTGTGCTTTCTTTCATTCTGAACAAGTGTTACTGTTTTCTGCACAAAAGCGATTCTGCGAAGCAATGTGAAGACTTCTGCTTCCCAGGCACAGAGAAGGTGCTAGCAGGGAATTCTCTGCCTGCCTTTCCCCAGTGCTCTGCAAGCTCTCCAGGACAACATAAAATCTGGGGCTCTGTGCTTTCTTTCGTTCTGAACAAGTGTTATTGTTTTCTGCACAAAAGCGATTCTGCGAAGCAATGTGAACACTTCTGTTTCCCAGGCACAGAGAAGGTGCTAGCAGGGAATTCTCTGCCTGCTTTTCCCCAGTGCTCTGCAAGCTCTCCAGGACAACATAAAATCTGGGGCTCTGTGCTTTCTTTCGTTCTGAACAAGTGTTACTGTTTTCTGCACAAAAGCGATTCTGCGAAGCAATTTGAACACTTCTGCTTCCCAGGCACAGAGAAGGTGCTAGCAGGGAATTCTCTGCCTGCTTTTCCCCAGTGCTCTGCAAGCTCTCCAGGACAACATAAAATCTGGGGCTCTGTGCTTTCCTTCGTTCTCAACAAGTGTTACTGTTTTCTGCACAAAAGCGATTCTGCGAAGCAATGTGAACACTTCTGTTTCCCAGGCACAGAGAAGGTGGTAGCAGGGAATTCTCTGCCTGCTTTTCCCCAGTGCTCTGCAAGCTCTCCAGGACAACATAAAATCTGGGGCTCTGTGCTTTCTTTCGTTCTGAACAAGTGTTACTGTTTTCTGCACAAAAGCGATTCTGCGAAGCAATGTGAACACTTCTGCTTCCCAGGCACAGAGAAGGTGCTAGCAGGGAATTCTCTGCCTGCCTTTCCCCAGTGCTCTGCAAGCTCTCCAGGACAACATAAAATCTGGGGCTCTGTGCTTTCTTTCGTTCTGAACAAGTGTTACTGTTTTCTGCACAAAAGCGATTCTGCGAAGCAATGGGAACACTTCTGCTTCCCAGGCACAGAGAAGGTGCTAGCAGGGAATTCTCTGCCTGCTTTTCCCCAGTGCTCTGCAAGCTCTCCAGGACAACATAAAATCTGGGGCTCTGTGCTTTCTTTCGTTCTGAACAAGTGTTACTGTTTTCTGCACAAAAGCGATTCTGCGAAGCTACGGGAACACTTCTGTTTCCCAGGCACAGAGAAGGTGCTAGCAGGGAATTCTCTGCCTGCTTTTCCCCAGTGCTCTGCAAGCTCTCCAGGACAACATAAAATCTGGGGCTCTGTGCTTTCTCTCGTTCTGAACAAGTGTTACTGTTTTCTGCACAAAAGCGATTCTGCGAAGCAATGTGAAGACTTCTGCTTCCCAGGCACAGAGAAGGTGCTAGCAGGGAATTCTCTGCCTGCCTTTCCCCAGTGCTCTGCAAGCTCTCCAGGACAACATAAAATCTGGGGCTCTGTGCTTTCCTTCGTTCTGAACAAGTGTTATTGTTTTCTGCACAAAAGCGATTCTGCGAAGCAATGTGAACACTTCTGTTTCCCAGGCACAGAGAAGGTGCTAGCAGGGAATTCTCTGCCTGCCTTTCCCCAGTGCTCTGCAAGCTCTCCAGGACAACATAAAATCTGGGGCTCTGTGCTTTCCTTCGTTCTGAACAAGTGTTACTGTTTTCTGCACAAAAGCGATTCTGCGAAGCAATTTGAACACTTCTGCTTCCCAGGCACAGAGAAGGTGCTAGCAGGGAATTCTCTGCCTGCTTTTCCCCAGTGCTCTGCAAGCTCTCCAGGACAACATAAAATCTGGGGCTCTGTGCTTTCCTTCGTTCTCAACAAGTGTTACTGTTTTCTGCACAAAAGCGATTCTGCGAAGCAATGTGAAGACTTCTGCTTCCCAGGCACAGAGAAGGTGCTAGCAGGGAATTCTCTGCCTGCCTTTCCCCAGTGCTCTGCAAGCTCTCCAGGACAACATAAAATCTGGGGCTCTGTGCTTTCTTTCGTTCTGAACAAGTGTTACTGTTTTCTGCACAAAAGCGATTCTGCGAAGCAATGGGAACACTTCTGCTTCCCAGGCACAGAGAAGGTGCTAGCAGGGAATTCTCTGCCTGCTTTTCCCCAGTGCTCTGCAAGCTCTCCAGGACAACATAAAATCTGGGGCTCTGTGCTTTCTTTCGTTCTGAACAAGTGTTATTGTTTTCTGCACAAAAGCGATTCTGCGAAGCAATGTGAACACTTCTGCTTCCCAGGCACAGAGAAGGTGCTAGCAGGGAATTCTCTGCCTGCCTTTCCCCAGTGCTCTGCAAGCTCTCCAGGACAACATAAAATCTGGGGCTCTGTGCTTTCTTTCGTTCTGAACAAGTGTTACTGTTTTCTGCACAAAAGCGATTCTGCGAAGCAATGGGAACACTTCTGCTTCCCAGGCACAGAGAAGGTGCTAGCAGGGAATTCTCTGCCTGCTTTTCCCCAGTGCTCTGCAAGCTCTCCAGGACAACATAAAATCTGGGGCTCTGTGCTTTCTTTCGTTCTGAACAAGTGTTACTGTTTTCTGCACAAAAGCGATTCTGCGAAGCTACGGGAACACTTCTGTTTCCCAGGCACAGAGAAGGTGCTAGCAGGGAATTCTCTGCCTGCTTTTCCCCAGTGCTCTGCAAGCTCTCCAGGACAACATAAAATCTGGGGCTCTGTGCTTTCTCTCGTTCTGAACAAGTGTTACTGTTTTCTGCACAAAAGCGATTCTGCGAAGCAATGTGAAGACTTCTGCTTCCCAGGCACAGAGAAGGTGCTAGCAGGGAATTCTCTGCCTGCCTTTCCCCAGTGCTCTGCAAGCTCTCCAGGACAACATAAAATCTGGGGCTCTGTGCTTTCTTTCGTTCTGAACAAGTGTTACTGTTTTCTGCACAAAAGCGATTCTGCGAAGCAATGTGAACACTTCTGTTTCCCAGGCACAGAGAAGGTGCTAGCAGGGAATTCTCTGCCTGCCTTTCCCCAGTGCTCTGCAAGCTCTCCAGGACAACATAAAATCTGGGGCTCTGTGCTTTCTTTCGTTCTCAACAAGTGTTACTGTTTTCTGCACAAAAGCGATTCTGCGAAGCAATGTGAAGACTTCTGCTTCCCAGGCACAGAGAAGGTGCTAGCAGGGAATTCTCTGCCTGCCTTTCCCCAGTGCTCTGCAAGCTCTCCAGGACAACATAAAATCTGGGGCTCTGTGCTTTCTTTCGTTCTGAACAAGTGTTACTGTTTTCTGCACAAAAGCGATTCTGCGAAGCAATGGGAACACTTCTGTTTCCCAGGCACAGAGAAGGTGCTAGCAGGGAATTCTCTGCCTGCTTTTCCCCAGTGCTCTGCAAGCTCTCCAGGACAACATAAAATCTGGGGCTCTGTGCTTTCTTTCGTTCTGAACAAGTGTTATTGTTTTCTGCACAAAAGCGATTCTGCGAAGCAATGTGAACACTTCTGCTTCCCAGGCACAGAGAAGGTGGTAGCAGGGAATTCTCTGCCTGCTTTTCCCCAGTGCTCTGCAAGCTCTCCAGGACAACATAAAATCTGGGGCTCTGTGCTTTCTTTCGTTCTGAACAAGTGTTACTGTTTTCTGCACAAAAGCGATTCTGCGAAGCAATGTGAACACTTCTGCTTCCCAGGCACAGAGAAGGTGCTAGCAGGGAATTCTCTGCCTGCCTTTCCCCAGTGCTCTGCAAGCTCTCCAGGACAACATAAAATCTGGGGCTCTGTGCTTTCTTTCGTTCTGAACAAGTGTTACTGTTTTCTGCACAAAAGCGATTCTGCGAAGCAATGGGAACACTTCTGCTTCCCAGGCACAGAGAAGGTGCTAGCAGGGAATTCTCTGCCTGCTTTTCCCCAGTGCTCTGCAAGCTCTCCAGGACAACATAAAATCTGGGGCTCTGTGCTTTCTTTCATTCTGAACAAGTGTTACTGTTTTCTGCACAAAAGCGATTCTGCGAAGCAATGTGAACACTTCTGCTTCCCAGGCACAGAGAAGGTGCTAGCAGGGAATTCTCTGCCTGCCTTTCCCCAGTGCTCTGCAAGCTCTCCAGGACAACATAAAATCTGGGGCTCTGTGCTTTCCTTCGTTCTGAACAACTGTTACTGTTTTCTGCACAAAAGCGATTCTGCGAAGCAATGTGAACACTTCTGTTTCCCAGGCACAGAGAAGGTGGTAGCAGGGAATTCTCTGCCTGCTTTTCCCCAGTGCTCTGCAAGCTCTCCAGGACAACATAAAATCTGGGGCTCTGTGCTTTCTTTCGTTCTGAACAAGTGTTATTGTTTTCTGCACAAAAGCGATTCTGCGAAGCAATGTGAACACTTCTGCTTCCCAGGCACAGAGAAGGTGCTAGCAGGGAATTCTCTGCCTGCCTTTCCCCAGTGCTCTGCAAGCTCTCCAGGACAACATAAAATCTGGGGCTCTGTGCTTTCCTTCGTTCTGAACAAGTGTTACTGTTTTCTGCACAAAAGCGATTCTGCGAAGCAATGTGAACACTTCTGCTTCCCAGGCACAGAGAAGGTGCTAGCAGGGAATTCTCTGCCTGCCTTTCCCCAGTGCTCTGCAAGCTCTCCAGGACAACATAAAATCTGGGGCTCTGTGCTTTCTTTCGTTCTGAACAAGTGTTACTGTTTTCTGCACAAAAGCGATTCTGCGAAGCAATGGGAACACTTCTGCTTCCCAGGCACAGAGAAGGTGCTAGCAGGGAATTCTCTGCCTGCTTTTCCCCAGTGCTCTGCAAGCTCTCCAGGACAACATAAAATCTGGGGCTCTGTGCTTTCTTTCGTTCTGAACAAGTGTTACTGTTTTCTGCACAAAAGCGATTCTGCGAAGCAATGTGAACACTTCTGTTTCCCAGGCACAGAGAAGGTGCTAGCAGGGAATTCTCTGCCTGCTTTTCCCCAGTGCTCTGCAAGCTCTCCAGGACAACATAAAATCTGGGGCTCTGTGCTTTCTCTCGTTCTGAACAAGTGTTACTGTTTTCTGCACAAAAGCGATTCTGCGAAGCAATGTGAAGACTTCTGCTTCCCAGGCACAGAGAAGGTGCTAGCAGGGAATTCTCTGCCTGCCTTTCCCCAGTGCTCTGCAAGCTCTCCAGGACAACATAAAATCTGGGGCTCTGTGCTTTCCTTCGTTCTGAACAAGTGTTATTGTTTTCTGCACAAAAGCGATTCTGCGAAGCAATGTGAACACTTCTGTTTCCCAGGCACAGAGAAGGTGCTAGCAGGGAATTCTCTGCCTGCCTTTCCCCAGTGCTCTGCAAGCTCTCCAGGACAACATAAAATCTGGGGCTCTGTGCTTTCCTTCGTTCTGAACAAGTGTTACTGTTTTCTGCACAAAAGCGATTCTGCGAAGCAATTTGAACACTTCTGCTTCCCAGGCACAGAGAAGGTGCTAGCAGGGAATTCTCTGCCTGCTTTTCCCCAGTGCTCTGCAAGCTCTCCAGGACAACATAAAATCTGGGGCTCTGTGCTTTCTTTCGTTCTGAACAAGTGTTACTGTTTTCTGCACAAAAGCGATTCTGCGAAGCAATGGGAACACTTCTGCTTCCCAGGCACAGAGAAGGTGCTAGCAGGGAATTCTCTGCCTGCTTTTCCCCAGTGCTCTGCAAGCTCTCCAGGACAACATAAAATCTGGGGCTCTGTGCTTTCTTTCGTTCTGAACAAGTGTTACTGTTTTCTGCACAAAAGCGATTCTGCGAAGCAATGTGAACACTTCTGCTTCCCAGGCACAGAGAAGGTGCTAGCAGGGAATTCTCTGCCTGCCTTTCCCCAGTGCTCTGCAAGCTCTCCAGGACAACATAAAATCTGGGGCTCTGTGCTTTCTTTCGTTCTGAACAAGTGTTACTGTTTTCTGCACAAAAGCGATTCTGCGAAGCAATGGGAACACTTCTGTTTCCCAGGCACAGAGAAGGTGCTAGCAGGGAATTCTCTGCCTGCTTTTCCCCAGTGCTCTGCAAGCTCTCCAGGACAACATAAAATCTGGGGCTCTGTGCTTTCTTTCGTTCTGAACAAGTGTTACTGTTTTCTGCACAAAAGCGATTCTGCGAAGCAATTTGAACACTTCTGCTTCCCAGGCACAGAGAAGGTGCTAGCAGGGAATTCTCTGCCTGCTTTTCCCCAGTGCTCTGCAAGCTCTCCAGGACAACATAAAATCTGGGGCTCTGTGCTTTCTTTCGTTCTGAACAAGTGTTACTGTTTTCTGCACAAAAGCGATTCTGCGAAGCAATGTGAACACTTCTGCTTCCCAGGCACAGAGAAGGTGCTAGCAGGGAATTCTCTGCCTGCCTTTCCCCAGTGCTCTGCAAGCTCTCCAGGACAACATAAAATCTGGGGCTCTGTGCTTTCCTTCGTTCTGAACAACTGTTACTGTTTTCTGCACAAAAGCGATTCTGCGAAGCAATGTGAACACTTCTGTTTCCCAGGCACAGAGAAGGTGGTAGCAGGGAATTCTCTGCCTGCTTTTCCCCAGTGCTCTGCAAGCTCTCCAGGACAACATAAAATCTGGGGCTCTGTGCTTTCTTTCGTTCTGAACAAGTGTTACTGTTTTCTGCACAAAAGCGATTCTGCGAAGCAATGTGAACACTTCTGCTTCCCAGGCACAGAGAAGGTGCTAGCAGGGAATTCTCTGCCTGCCTTTCCCCAGTGCTCTGCAAGCTCTCCAGGACAACATAAAATCTGGGGCTCTGTGCTTTCCTTCGTTCTCAACAAGTGTTACTGTTTTCTGCACAAAAGCGATTCTGCGAAGCAATGTGAACACTTCTGTTTCCCAGGCACAGAGAAGGTGGTAGCAGGGAATTCTCTGCCTGCTTTTCCCCAGTGCTCTGCAAGCTCTCCAGGACAACATAAAATCTGGGGCTCTGTGCTTTCTTTCGTTCTGAACAAGTGTTACTGTTTTCTGCACAAAAGCGATTCTGCGAAGCAATGTGAACACTTCTGCTTCCCAGGCACAGAGAAGGTGCTAGCAGGGAATTCTCTGCCTGCCTTTCCCCAGTGCTCTGCAAGCTCTCCAGGACAACATAAAATCTGGGGCTCTGTGCTTTCTTTCGTTCTGAACAAGTGTTACTGTTTTCTGCACAAAAGCGATTCTGCGAAGCAATGGGAACACTTCTGCTTCCCAGGCACAGAGAAGGTGCTAGCAGGGAATTCTCTGCCTGCTTTTCCCCAGTGCTCTGCAAGCTCTCCAGGACAACATAAAATCTGGGGCTCTGTGCTTTCTTTCGTTCTGAACAAGTGTTACTGTTTTCTGCACAAAAGCGATTCTGCGAAGCTATGGGAACACTTCTGTTTCCCAGGCACAGAGAAGGTGCTAGCAGGGAATTCTCTGCCTGCTTTTCCCCAGTGCTCTGCAAGCTCTCCAGGACAACATAAAATCTGGGGCTCTGTGCTTTCTCTCGTTCTGAACAAGTGTTACTGTTTTCTGCACAAAAGCGATTCTGCGAAGCAATGTGAAGACTTCTGCTTCCCAGGCACAGAGAAGGTGCTAGCAGGGAATTCTCTGCCTGCCTTTCCCCAGTGCTCTGCAAGCTCTCCAGGACAACATAAAATCTGGGGCTCTGTGCTTTCCTTCGTTCTGAACAAGTGTTATTGTTTTCTGCACAAAAGCGATTCTGCGAAGCAGTGTGAACACTTCTGTTTCCCAGGCACAGAGAAGGTGCTAGCAGGGAATTCTCTGCCTGCCTTTCCCCAGTGCTCTGCAAGCTCTCCAGGACAACATAAAATCTGGGGCTCTGTGCTTTCCTTCGTTCTGAACAAGTGTTACTGTTTTCTGCACAAAAGCGATTCTGCGAAGCAATTTGAACACTTCTGCTTCCCAGGCACAGAGAAGGTGCTAGCAGGGAATTCTCTGCCTGCTTTTCCCCAGTGCTCTGCAAGCTCTCCAGGACAACATAAAATCTGGGGCTCTGTGCTTTCTTTCGTTCTGAACAAGTGTTACTGTTTTCTGCACAAAAGCGATTCTGCGAAGCAATGGGAACACTTCTGCTTCCCAGGCACAGAGAAGGTGCTAGCAGGGAATTCTCTGCCTGCTTTTCCCCAGTGCTCTGCAAGCTCTCCAGGACAACATAAAATCTGGGGCTCTGTGCTTTCTTTCGTTCTGAACAAGTGTTACTGTTTTCTGCACAAAAGCGATTCTGCGAAGCAATGGGAACACTTCTGCTTCCCAGGCACAGAGAAGGTGCTAGCAGGGAATTCTCTGCCTGCCTTTCCCCAGTGCTCTGCAAGCTCTCCAGGACAACATAAAATCTGGGGCTCTGTGCTTTCTTTCGTTCTGAACAAGTGTTACTGTTTTCTGCACAAAAGCGATTCTGCGAAGCAATGGGAACACTTCTGTTTCCCAGGCACAGAGAAGGTGCTAGCAGGGAATTCTCTGCCTGCTTTTCCCCAGTGCTCTGCAAGCTCTCCAGGACAACATAAAATCTGGGGCTCTGTGCTTTCTTTCGTTCTGAACAAGTGTTACTGTTTTCTGCACAAAAGCGATTCTGCGAAGCTATGGGAACACTTCTGTTTCCCAGGCACAGAGAAGGTGCTAGCAGGGAATTCTCTGCCTGCTTTTCCCCAGTGCTCTGCAAGCTCTCCAGGACAACATAAAATCTGGGGCTCTGTGCTTTCTTTCGTTCTGAACAAGTGTTACTGTTTTCTGCACAAAAGCGATTCTGCGAAGCAATGTGAACACTTCTGCTTCCCAGGCACAGAGAAGGTGCTAGCAGGGAATTCTCTGCCTGCCTTTCCCCAGTGCTCTGCAAGCTCTCCAGGACAACATAAAATCTGGGGCTCTGTGCTTTCCTTCGTTCTGAACAACTGTTATTGTTTTCTGCACAAAAGCGATTCTGCGAAGCAATGTGAAGACTTCTGCTTCCCAGGCACAGAGAAGGTGCTAGCAGGGAATTCTCTGCCTGCCTTTCCCCAGTGCTCTGCAAGCTCTCCAGGACAACATAAAATCTGGGGCTCTGTGCTTTCCTTCGTTCTGAACAAGTGTTATTGTTTTCTGCACAAAAGCGATTCTGCGAAGCAATGTGAACACTTCTGTTTCCCAGGCACAGAGAAGGTGCTAGCAGGGAATTCTCTGCCTGCTTTTCCCCAGTGCTCTGCAAGCTCTCCAGGACAACATAAAATCTGGGGCTCTGTGCTTTCTTTCGTTCTGAACAAGTGTTACTGTTTTCTGCACAAAAGCGATTCTGCGAAGCAATGTGAACACTTCTGCTTCCCAGGCACAGAGAAGGTGCTAGCAGGGAATTCTCTGCCTGCCTTTCCCCAGTGCTCTGCAAGCTCTCCAGGACAACATAAAATCTGGGGCTCTGTGCTTTCCTTCGTTCTGAACAAGTGTTACTGTTTTCTGCACAAAAGCGATTCTGCGAAGCTATGGGAACACTTCTGTTTCCCAGGCACAGAGAAGGTGCTAGCAGGGAATTCTCTGCCTGCTTTTCCCCAGTGCTCTGCAAGCTCTCCAGGACAACATAAAATCTGGGGCTCTGTGCTTTCTCTCGTTCTGAACAAGTGTTACTGTTTTCTGCACAAAAGCGATTCTGCGAAGCAATGTGAAGACTTCTGTTTCCCAGGCACAGAGAAGGTGCTAGCAGGGAATTCTCTGCCTGCCTTTCCCCAGTGCTCTGCAAGCTCTCCAGGACAACATAAAATCTGGGGCTC
Source organism: Strix uralensis (assembly GCF_047716275.1). Classification (NCBI taxonomy): domain Eukaryota; kingdom Metazoa; phylum Chordata; class Aves; order Strigiformes; family Strigidae; genus Strix; species Strix uralensis. The sequence goes on from NW_027436927.1 coordinate 37,617, forward strand.
TGTGCTTTCTTTCGTTCTGAACAAGTGTTAGTGTTTTCTGCACAAAAGCGATTCTGCGAAGCAATGGGAACACTTCTGTTTCCCAGGCACAGAGAAGGTGCTAGCAGGGAATTCTCTGCCTGCTTTTCCCCAGTGCTCTGCAAGCTCTCCAGGACAACATAAAATCTGGGGCTCTGTGCTTTCTTTCGTTCTGAACAAGTGTTACTGTTTTCTGCACAAAAGCGATTCTGCGAAGCAATTTGAACACTTCTGCTTCCCAGGCACAGAGAAGGTGCTAGCAGGGAATTCTCTGCCTGCTTTTCCCCAGTGCTCTGCAAGCTCTCCAGGACAACATAAAATCTGGGGCTCTGTGCTTTCCTTCGTTCTCAACAAGTGTTACTGTTTTCTGCACAAAAGCGATTCTGCGAAGCAATGTGAAGACTTCTGCTTCCCAGGCACAGAGAAGGTGCTAGCAGGGAATTCTCTGCCTGCCTTTCCCCAGTGCTCTGCAAGCTCTCCAGGACAACATAAAATCTGGGGCTCTGTGCTTTCTTTCGTTCTGAACAAGTGTTACTGTTTTCTGCACAAAAGCGATTCTGCGAAGCAATGGGAACACTTCTGCTTCCCAGGCACAGAGAAGGTGCTAGCAGGGAATTCTCTGCCTGCTTTTCCCCAGTGCTCTGCAAGCTCTCCAGGACAACATAAAATCTGGGGCTCTGTGCTTTCTTTCGTTCTGAACAAGTGTTATTGTTTTCTGCACAAAAGCGATTCTGCGAAGCAATGTGAACACTTCTGCTTCCCAGGCACAGAGAAGGTGCTAGCAGGGAATTCTCTGCCTGCCTTTCCCCAGTGCTCTGCAAGCTCTCCAGGACAACATAAAATCTGGGGCTCTGTGCTTTCCTTCGTTCTCAACAAGTGTTACTGTTTTCTGCACAAAAGCGATTCTGCGAAGCAATGTGAACACTTCTGTTTCCCAGGCACAGAGAAGGTGGTAGCAGGGAATTCTCTGCCTGCTTTTCCCCAGTGCTCTGCAAGCTCTCCAGGACAACATAAAATCTGGGGCTCTGTGCTTTCTTTCGTTCTGAACAAGTGTTACTGTTTTCTGCACAAAAGCGATTCTGCGAAGCAATGTGAACACTTCTGCTTCCCAGGCACAGAGAAGGTGCTAGCAGGGAATTCTCTGCCTGCCTTTCCCCAGTGCTCTGCAAGCTCTCCAGGACAACATAAAATCTGGGGCTCTGTGCTTTCTTTCGTTCTGAACAAGTGTTACTGTTTTCTGCACAAAAGCGATTCTGCGAAGCAATGTGAAGACTTCTGCTTCCCAGGCACAGAGAAGGTGCTAGCAGGGAATTCTCTGCCTGCCTTTCCCCAGTGCTCTGCAAGCTCTCCAGGACAACATAAAATCTGGGGCTCTGTGCTTTCCTTCGTTCTGAACAAGTGTTATTGTTTTCTGCACAAAAGCGATTCTGCGAAGCAATGTGAACACTTCTGTTTCCCAGGCACAGAGAAGGTGCTAGCAGGGAATTCTCTGCCTGCCTTTCCCCAGTGCTCTGCAAGCTCTCCAGGACAACATAAAATCTGGGGCTCTGTGCTTTCCTTCGTTCTGAACAAGTGTTACTGTTTTCTGCACAAAAGCGATTCTGCGAAGCAATTTGAACACTTCTGCTTCCCAGGCACAGAGAAGGTGCTAGCAGGGAATTCTCTGCCTGCTTTTCCCCAGTGCTCTGCAAGCTCTCCAGGACAACATAAAATCTGGGGCTCTGTGCTTTCCTTCGTTCTCAACAAGTGTTACTGTTTTCTGCACAAAAGCGATTCTGCGAAGCAATGTGAAGACTTCTGCTTCCCAGGCACAGAGAAGGTGCTAGCAGGGAATTCTCTGCCTGCCTTTCCCCAGTGCTCTGCAAGCTCTCCAGGACAACATAAAATCTGGGGCTCTGTGCTTTCTTTCGTTCTGAACAAGTGTTACTGTTTTCTGCACAAAAGCGATTCTGCGAAGCAATGGGAACACTTCTGCTTCCCAGGCACAGAGAAGGTGCTAGCAGGGAATTCTCTGCCTGCTTTTCCCCAGTGCTCTGCAAGCTCTCCAGGACAACATAAAATCTGGGGCTCTGTGCTTTCTTTCGTTCTGAACAAGTGTTACTGTTTTCTGCACAAAAGCGATTCTGCGAAGCTATGGGAACACTTCTGTTTCCCAGGCACAGAGAAGGTGCTAGCAGGGAATTCTCTGCCTGCTTTTCCCCAGTGCTCTGCAAGCTCTCCAGGACAACATAAAATCTGGGGCTCTGTGCTTTCTCTCGTTCTGAACAAGTGTTACTGTTTTCTGCACAAAAGCGATTCTGCGAAGCAATGTGAAGACTTCTGCTTCCCAGGCACAGAGAAGGTGCTAGCAGGGAATTCTCTGCCTGCCTTTCCCCAGTGCTCTGCAAGCTCTCCAGGACAACATAAAATCTGGGGCTCTGTGCTTTCTTTCGTTCTGAACAAGTGTTATTGTTTTCTGCACAAAAGCGATTCTGCGAAGCAATGTGAACACTTCTGTTTCCCAGGCACAGAGAAGGTGCTAGCAGGGAATTCTCTGCCTGCTTTTCCCCAGTGCTCTGCAAGCTCTCCAGGACAACATAAAATCTGGGGCTCTGTGCTTTCTTTCGTTCTGAACAAGTGTTACTGTTTTCTGCACAAAAGCGATTCTGCGAAGCAATTTGAACACTTCTGCTTCCCAGGCACAGAGAAGGTGCTAGCAGGGAATTCTCTGCCTGCTTTTCCCCAGTGCTCTGCAAGCTCTCCAGGACAACATAAAATCTGGGGCTCTGTGCTTTCTTTCGTTCTGAACAAGTGTTATTGTTTTCTGCACAAAAGCGATTCTGCGAAGCAATGTGAACACTTCTGCTTCCCAGGCACAGAGAAGGTGGTAGCAGGGAATTCTCTGCCTGCTTTTCCCCAGTGCTCTGCAAGCTCTCCAGGACAACATAAAATCTGGGGCTCTGTGCTTTCTTTCGTTCTGAACAAGTGTTAATGTTTTCTGCACAAAAGCGATTCTGCGAAGCAATGTGAACACTTCTGCTTCCCAGGCACAGAGAAGGTGCTAGCAGGGAATTCTCTGCCTGCCTTTCCCCAGTGCTCTGCAAGCTCTCCAGGACAACATAAAATCTGGGGCTCTGTGCTTTCTTTCGTTCTGAACAAGTGTTACTGTTTTCTGCACAAAAGCGATTCTGCGAAGCAATGGGAACACTTCTGCTTCCCAGGCACAGAGAAGGTGCTAGCAGGGAATTCTCTGCCTGCTTTTCCCCAGTGCTCTGCAAGCTCTCCAGGACAACATAAAATCTGGGGCTCTGTGCTTTCTTTCATTCTGAACAAGTGTTACGGTTTTCTGCACAAAAGCGATTCTGCGAAGCAATGTGAACACTTCTGCTTCCCAGGCACAGAGAAGGTGCTAGCAGGGAATTCTCTGCCTGCCTTTCCCCAGTGCTCTGCAAGCTCTCCAGGACAACATAAAATCTGGGGCTCTGTGCTTTCCTTCGTTCTGAACAAGTGTGACTGTTTTCTGCACAAAAGCGATTCTGCGAAGCAATGTGAACACTTCTGTTTCCCAGGCACAGAGAAGGTGGTAGCAGGGAATTCTCTGCCTGCTTTTCCCCAGTGCTCTGCAAGCTCTCCAGGACAACATAAAATCTGGGGCTCTGTGCTTTCTTTCGTTCTGAACAAGTGTTATTGTTTTCTGCACAAAAGCGATTCTGCGAAGCAATGTGAACACTTCTGCTTCCCAGGCACAGAGAAGGTGCTAGCAGGGAATTCTCTGCCTGCCTTTCCCCAGTGCTCTGCAAGCTCTCCAGGACAACATAAAATCTGGGGCTCTGTGCTTTCCTTCGTTCTGAACAAGTGTTACTGTTTTCTGCACAAAAGCGATTCTGCGAAGCAATGTGAACACTTCTGCTTCCCAGGCACAGAGAAGGTGCTAGCAGGGAATTCTCTGCCTGCCTTTCCCCAGTGCTCTGCAAGCTCTCCAGGACAACATAAAATCTGGGGCTCTGTGCTTTCTTTCGTTCTGAACAAGTGTTACTGTTTTCTGCACAAAAGCGATTCTGCGAAGCAATGGGAACACTTCTGCTTCCCAGGCACAGAGAAGGTGCTAGCAGGGAATTCTCTGCCTGCTTTTCCCCAGTGCTCTGCAAGCTCTCCAGGACAACATAAAATCTGGGGCTCTGTGCTTTCTTTCGTTCTGAACAAGTGTTACTGTTTTCTGCACAAAAGCGATTCTGCGAAGCTATGGGAACACTTCTGTTTCCCAGGCACAGAGAAGGTGCTAGCAGGGAATTCTCTGCCTGCTTTTCCCCAGTGCTCTGCAAGCTCTCCAGGACAACATAAAATCTGGGGCTCTGTGCTTTCTCTCGTTCTGAACAAGTGTTACTGTTTTCTGCACAAAAGCGATTCTGCGAAGCAATGTGAAGACTTCTGCTTCCCAGGCACAGAGAAGGTGCTAGCAGGGAATTCTCTGCCTGCCTTTCCCCAGTGCTCTGCAAGCTCTCCAGGACAACATAAAATCTGGGGCTCTGTGCTTTCCTTCGTTCTGAACAAGTGTTATTGTTTTCTGCACAAAAGCGATTCTGCGAAGCAATGGGAACACTTCTGTTTCCCAGGCACAGAGAAGGTGCTAGCAGGGAATTCTCTGCCTGCCTTTCCCCAGTGCTCTGCAAGCTCTCCAGGACAACATAAAATCTGGGGCTCTGTGCTTTCCTTCGTTCTGAACAAGTGTTACTGTTTTCTGCACAAAAGCGATTCTGCGAAGCAATTTGAACACTTCTGCTTCCCAGGCACAGAGAAGGTGCTAGCAGGGAATTCTCTGCCTGCTTTTCCCCAGTGCTCTGCAAGCTCTCCAGGACAACATAAAATCTGGGGCTCTGTGCTTTCTTTCGTTCTGAACAAGTGTTACTGTTTTCTGCACAAAAGCGATTCTGCGAAGCAATGGGAACACTTCTGCTTCCCAGGCACAGAGAAGGTGCTAGCAGGGAATTCTCTGCCTGCTTTTCCCCAGTGCTCTGCAAGCTCTCCAGGACAACATAAAATCTGGGGCTCTGTGCTTTCTTTCGTTCTGAACAAGTGTTACTGTTTTCTGCACAAAAGCGATTCTGCGAAGCAATGTGAACACTTCTGCTTCCCAGGCACAGAGAAGGTGCTAGCAGGGAATTCTCTGCCTGCCTTTCCCCAGTGCTCTGCAAGCTCTCCAGGACAACATAAAATCTGGGGCTCTGTGCTTTCTTTCGTTCTGAACAAGTGTTACTGTTTTCTGCACAAAAGCGATTCTGCGAAGCAATGGGAACACTTCTGTTTCCCAGGCACAGAGAAGGTGCTAGCAGGGAATTCTCTGCCTGCTTTTCCCCAGTGCTCTGCAAGCTCTCCAGGACAACATAAAATCTGGGGCTCTGTGCTTTCTTTCGTTCTGAACAAGTGTTACTGTTTTCTGCACAAAAGCGATTCTGCGAAGCAATTTGAACACTTCTGTTTCCCAGGCACAGAGAAGGTGGTAGCAGGGAATTCTCTGCCTGCTTTTCCCCAGTGCTCTGCAAGCTCTCCAGGACAACATAAAATCTGGGGCTCTGTGCTTTCTTTCGTTCTGAACAAGTGTTACTGTTTTCTGCACAAAAGCGATTCTGCGAAGCAATGTGAACACTTCTGCTTCCCAGGCACAGAGAAGGTGCTAGCAGGGAATTCTCTGCCTGCCTTTCCCCAGTGCTCTGCAAGCTCTCCAGGACAACATAAAATCTGGGGCTCTGTGCTTTCCTTCGTTCTGAACAACTGTTACTGTTTTCTGCACAAAAGCGATTCTGCGAAGCAATGTGAACACTTCTGTTTCCCAGGCACAGAGAAGGTGGTAGCAGGGAATTCTCTGCCTGCTTTTCCCCAGTGCTCTGCAAGCTCTCCAGGACAACATAAAATCTGGGGCTCTGTGCTTTCTTTCGTTCTGAACAAGTGTTATTGTTTTCTGCACAAAAGCGATTCTGCGAAGCAATGTGAACACTTCTGCTTCCCAGGCACAGAGAAGGTGCTAGCAGGGAATTCTCTGCCTGCCTTTCCCCAGTGCTCTGCAAGCTCTCCAGGACAACATAAAATCTGGGGCTCTGTGCTTTCCTTCGTTCTCAACAAGTGTTACTGTTTTCTGCACAAAAGCGATTCTGCGAAGCAATGTGAACACTTCTGTTTCCCAGGCACAGAGAAGGTGGTAGCAGGGAATTCTCTGCCTGCTTTTCCCCAGTGCTCTGCAAGCTCTCCAGGACAACATAAAATCTGGGGCTCTGTGCTTTCTTTCGTTCTGAACAAGTGTTACTGTTTTCTGCACAAAAGCGATTCTGCGAAGCAATGTGAACACTTCTGCTTCCCAGGCACAGAGAAGGTGCTAGCAGGGAATTCTCTGCCTGCCTTTCCCCAGTGCTCTGCAAGCTCTCCAGGACAACATAAAATCTGGGGCTCTGTGCTTTCTTTCGTTCTGAACAAGTGTTACTGTTTTCTGCACAAAAGCGATTCTGCGAAGCAATGGGAACACTTCTGCTTCCCAGGCACAGAGAAGGTGCTAGCAGGGAATTCTCTGCCTGCTTTTCCCCAGTGCTCTGCAAGCTCTCCAGGACAACATAAAATCTGGGGCTCTGTGCTTTCTTTCGTTCTGAACAAGTGTTACTGTTTTCTGCACAAAAGCGATTCTGCGAAGCTATGGGAACACTTCTGTTTCCCAGGCACAGAGAAGGTGCTAGCAGGGAATTCTCTGCCTGCTTTTCCCCAGTGCTCTGCAAGCTCTCCAGGACAACATAAAATCTGGGGCTCTGTGCTTTCTCTCGTTCTGAACAAGTGTTACTGTTTTCTGCACAAAAGCGATTCTGCGAAGCAATTTGAACACTTCTGCTTCCCAGGCACAGAGAAGGTGCTAGCAGGGAATTCTCTGCCTGCTTTTCCCCAGTGCTCTGCAAGCTCTCCAGGACAACATAAAATCTGGGGCTCTGTGCTTTCTTTCGTTCTGAACAAGTGTTACTGTTTTCTGCACAAAAGCGATTCTGCGAAGCAATGGGAACACTTCTGCTTCCCAGGCACAGAGAAGGTGCTAGCAGGGAATTCTCTGCCTGCTTTTCCCCAGTGCTCTGCAAGCTCTCCAGGACAACATAAAATCTGGGGCTCTGTGCTTTCTTTCGTTCTGAACAAGTGTTACTGTTTTCTGCACAAAAGCGATTCTGCGAAGCAATGGGAACACTTCTGCTTCCCAGGCACAGAGAAGGTGCTAGCAGGGAATTCTCTGCCTGCCTTTCCCCAGTGCTCTGCAAGCTCTCCAGGACAACATAAAATCTGGGGCTCTGTGCTTTCTTTCGTTCTGAACAAGTGTTACTGTTTTCTGCACAAAAGCGATTCTGCGAAGCAATGGGAACACTTCTGTTTCCCAGGCACAGAGAAGGTGCTAGCAGGGAATTCTCTGCCTGCTTTTCCCCAGTGCTCTGCAAGCTCTCCAGGACAACATAAAATCTGGGGCTCTGTGCTTTCTTTCGTTCTGAACAAGTGTTACTGTTTTCTGCACAAAAGCGATTCTGCGAAGCAATTTGAACACTTCTGCTTGCCAGGCACAGAGAAGGTGCTAGCAGGGAATTCTCTGCCTGCTTTTCCCCAGTGCTCTGCAAGCTCTCCAGGACAACATAAAATCTGGGGCTCTGTGCTTTCTTTCGTTCTGAACAAGTGTTACTGTTTTCTGCACAAAAGCGATTCTGCGAAGCAATGTGAACACTTCTGCTTCCCAGGCACAGAGAAGGTGCTAGCAGGGAATTCTCTGCCTGCCTTTCCCCAGTGCTCTGCAAGCTCTCCAGGACAACATAAAATCTGGGGCTCTGTGCTTTCCTTCGTTCTGAACAACTGTTACTGTTTTCTGCACAAAAGCGATTCTGCGAAGCAATGTGAAGACTTCTGCTTCCCAGGCACAGAGAAGGTGCTAGCAGGGAATTCTCTGCCTGCCTTTCCCCAGTGCTCTGCAAGCTCTCCAGGACAACATAAAATCTGGGGCTCTGTGCTTTCCTTCGTTCTGAACAAGTGTTATTGTTTTCTGCACAAAAGCGATTCTGCGAAGCAATGTGAACACTTCTGTTTCCCAGGCACAGAGAAGGTGCTAGCAGGGAATTCTCTGCCTGCTTTTCCCCAGTGCTCTGCAAGCTCTCCAGGACAACATAAAATCTGGGGCTCTGTGCTTTCTTTCGTTCTGAACAAGTGTTACTGTTTTCTGCACAAAAGCGATTCTGCGAAGCAATGTGAACACTTCTGCTTCCCAGGCACAGAGAAGGTGCTAGCAGGGAATTCTCTGCCTGCCTTTCCCCAGTGCTCTGCAAGCTCTCCAGGACAACATAAAATCTGGGGCTCTGTGCTTTCCTTCGTTCTGAACAAGTGTTACTGTTTTCTGCACAAAAGCGATTCTGCGAAGCTATGGGAACACTTCTGTTTCCCAGGCACAGAGAAGGTGCTAGCAGGGAATTCTCTGCCTGCTTTTCCCCAGTGCTCTGCAAGCTCTCCAGGACAACATAAAATCTGGGGCTCTGTGCTTTCTCTCGTTCTGAACAAGTGTTACTGTTTTCTGCACAAAAGCGATTCTGCGAAGCAATGTGAAGACTTCTGCTTCCCAGGCACAGAGAAGGTGCTAGCAGGGAATTCTCTGCCTGCCTTTCCCCAGTGCTCTGCAAGCTCTCCAGGACAACATAAAATCTGGGGCTCTGTGCTTTCTTTCGTTCTGAACAAGTGTTATTGTTTTCTGCACAAAAGCGATTCTGCGAAGCAATGTGAACACTTCTGTTTCCCAGGCACAGAGAAGGTGCTAGCAGGGAATTCTCTGCCTGCTTTTCCCCAGTGCTCTGCAAGCTCTCCAGGACAACATAAAATCTGGGGCTCTGTGCTTTCTTTCGTTCTGAACAAGTGTTACTGTTTTCTGCACAAAAGCGATTCTGCGAAGCAATTTGAACACTTCTGCTTCCCAGGCACAGAGAAGGTGCTAGCAGGGAATTCTCTGCCTGCTTTTCCCCAGTGCTCTGCAAGCTCTCCAGGACAACATAAAATCTGGGGCTCTGTGCTTTCTTTCGTTCTGAACAAGTGTTATTGTTTTCTGCACAAAAGCGATTCTGCGAAGCAATGTGAACACTTCTGCTTCCCAGGCACAGAGAAGGTGCTAGCAGGGAATTCTCTGCCTGCCTTTCCCCAGTGCTCTGCAAGCTCTCCAGGACAACATAAAATCTGGGGCTCTGTGCTTTCTTTCGTTCTGAACAAGTGTTACTGTTTTCTGCACAAAAGCGATTCTGCGAAGCAATGGGAACACTTCTGCTTCCCAGGCACAGAGAAGGTGCTAGCAGGGAATTCTCTGCCTGCTTTTCCCCAGTGCTCTGCAAGCTCTCCAGGACAACATAAAATCTGGGGCTCTGTGCTTTCTTTCATTCTGAACAAGTGTTACTGTTTTCTGCACAAAAGCGATTCTGCGAAGCAATGTGAACACTTCTGCTTCCCAGGCACAGAGAAGGTGCTAGCAGGGAATTCTCTGCCTGCCTTTCCCCAGTGCTCTGCAAGCTCTCCAGGACAACATAAAATCTGGGGCTCTGTGCTTTCCTTCGTTCTGAACAACTGTTACTGTTTTCTGCACAAAAGCGATTCTGCGAAGCAATGTGAACACTTCTGCTTCCCAGGCACAGAGAAGGTGGTAGCAGGGAATTCTCTGCCTGCTTTTCCCCAGTGCTCTGCAAGCTCTCCAGGACAACATAAAATCTGGGGCTCTGTGCTTTCTTTCGTTCTGAACAAGTGTTATTGTTTTCTGCACAAAAGCGATTCTGCGAAGCAATGTGAACACTTCTGCTTCCCAGGCACAGAGAAGGTGCTAGCAGGGAATTCTCTGCCTGCCTTTCCCCAGTGCTCTGCAAGCTCTCCAGGACAACATAAAATCTGGGGCTCTGTGCTTTCCTTCGTTCTCAACAAGTGTTACTGTTTTCTGCACAAAAGCGATTCTGCGAAGCAATGTGAACACTTCTGTTTCCCAGGCACAGAGAAGGTGCTAGCAGGGAATTCTCTGCCTGCTTTTCCCCAGTGCTCTGCAAGCTCTCCAGGACAACATAAAATCTGGGGCTCTGTGCTTTCTTTCGTTCTGAACAAGTGTTACTGTTTTCTGCACAAAAGCGATTCTGCGAAGCAATGTGAACACTTCTGCTTCCCAGGCACAGAGAAGGTGCTAGCAGGGAATTCTCTGCCTGCCTTTCCCCAGTGCTCTGCAAGCTCTCCAGGACAACATAAAATCTGGGGCTCTGTGCTTTCTTTCGTTCTGAACAAGTGTTACTGTTTTCTGCACAAAAGCGATTCTGCGAAGCAATGGGAACACTTCTGCTTCCCAGGCACAGAGAAGGTGCTAGCAGGGAATTCTCTGCCTGCTTTTCCCCAGTGCTCTGCAAGCTCTCCAGGACAACATAAAATCTGGGGCTCTGTGCTTTCTTTCGTTCTGAACAAGTGTTACTGTTTTCTGCACAAAAGCGATTCTGCGAAGCTATGGGAACACTTCTGTTTCCCAGGCACAGAGAAGGTGCTAGCAGGGAATTCTCTGCCTGCTTTTCCCCAGTGCTCTGCAAGCTCTCCAGGACAACATAAAATCTGGGGCTCTGTGCTTTCTCTCGTTCTGAACAAGTGTTACTGTTTTCTGCACAAAAGCGATTCTGCGAAGCAATGTGAAGACTTCTGCTTCCCAGGCACAGAGAAGGTGCTAGCAGGGAATTCTCTGCCTGCCTTTCCCCAGTGCTCTGCAAGCTCTCCAGGACAACATAAAATCTGGGGCTCTGTGCTTTCCTTCGTTCTGAACAAGTGTTACTGTTTTCTGCACAAAAGCGATTCTGCGAAGCAATTTGAACACTTCTGCTTCCCAGGCACAGAGAAGGTGGTAGCAGGGAATTCTCTGCCTGCTTTTCCCCAGTGCTCTGCAAGCTCTCCAGGACAACATAAAATCTGGGGCTCTGTGCTTTCTTTCGTTCTGAACAAGTGTTATTGTTTTCTGCACAAAAGCGATTCTGCGAAGCAATGTGAACACTTCTGCTTCCCAGGCACAGAGAAGGTGCTAGCAGGGAATTCTCTGCCTGCCTTTCCCCAGTGCTCTGCAAGCTCTCCAGGACAACATAAAATCTGGGGCTCTGTGCTTTCTTTCGTTCTGAACAAGTGTTACTGTTTTCTGCACAAAAGCGATTCTGCGAAGCAATGGGAACACTTCTGTTTCCCAGGCACAGAGAAGGTGCTAGCAGGGAATTCTCTGCCTGCTTTTCCCCAGTGCTCTGCAAGCTCTCCAGGACAACATAAAATCTGGGGCTCTGTGCTTTCTTTCGTTCTGAACAAGTGTTACTGTTTTCTGCACAAAAGCGATTCTGCGAAGCAATGGGAACACTTCTGCTTCCCAGGCACAGAGAAGGTGCTAGCAGGGAATTCTCTGCCTGCCTTTCCCCAGTGCTCTGCAAGCTCTCCAGGACAACATAAAATCTGGGGCTCTGTGCTTTCTTTCGTTCTGAACAAGTGTTACTGTTTTCTGCACAAAAGCGATTCTGCGAAGCAATGGGAACACTTCTGTTTCCCAGGCACAGAGAAGGTGCTAGCAGGGAATTCTCTGCCTGCTTTTCCCCAGTGCTCTGCAAGCTCTCCAGGACAACATAAAATCTGGGGCTCTGTGCTTTCTTTCGTTCTGAACAAGTGTTACTGTTTTCTGCACAAAAGCGATTCTGCGAAGCAATTTGAACACTTCTGCTTCCCAGGCACAGAGAAGGTGCTAGCAGGGAATTCTCTGCCTGCTTTTCCCCAGTGCTCTGCAAGCTCTCCAGGACAACATAAAATCTGGGGCTCTGTGCTTTCTTTCGTTCTGAACAAGTGTTACTGTTTTCTGCACAAAAGCGATTCTGCGAAGCAATGTGAACACTTCTGCTTCCCAGGCACAGAGAAGGTGCTAGCAGGGAATTCTCTGCCTGCCTTTCCCCAGTGCTCTGCAAGCTCTCCAGGACAACATAAAATCTGGGGCTCTGTGCTTTCCTTCGTTCTGAACAACTGTTACTGTTTTCTGCACAAAAGCGATTCTGCGAAGCAATGTGAAGACTTCTGCTTCCCAGGCACAGAGAAGGTGCTAGCAGGGAATTCTCTGCCTGCCTTTCCCCAGTGCTCTGCAAGCTCTCCAGGACAACATAAAATCTGGGGCTCTGTGCTTTCCTTCGTTCTGAACAAGTGTTATTGTTTTCTGCACAAAAGCGATTCTGCGAAGCAATGTGAACACTTCTGTTTCCCAGGCACAGAGAAGGTGCTAGCAGGGAATTCTCTGCCTGCTTTTCCCCAGTGCTCTGCAAGCTCTCCAGGACAACATAAAATCTGGGGCTCTGTGCTTTCTTTCGTTCTGAACAAGTGTTACTGTTTTCTGCACAAAAGCGATTCTGCGAAGCAATGTGAACACTTCTGCTTCCCAGGCACAGAGAAGGTGCTAGCAGGGAATTCTCTGCCTGCCTTTCCCCAGTGCTCTGCAAGCTCTCCAGGACAACATAAAATCTGGGGCTCTGTGCTTTCCTTCGTTCTGAACAAGTGTTACTGTTTTCTGCACAAAAGCGATTCTGCGAAGCTATGGGAACACTTCTGTTTCCCAGGCACAGAGAAGGTGCTAGCAGGGAATTCTCTGCCTGCTTTTCCCCAGTGCTCTGCAAGCTCTCCAGGACAACATAAAATCTGGGGCTCTGTGCTTTCTCTCGTTCTGAACAAGTGTTACTGTTTTCTGCACAAAAGCGATTCTGCGAAGCAATGTGAAGACTTCTGCTTCCCAGGCACAGAGAAGGTGCTAGCAGGGAATTCTCTGCCTGCCTTTCCCCAGTGCTCTGCAAGCTCTCCAGGACAACATAAAATCTGGGGCTCTGTGCTTTCTTTCGTTCTGAACAAGTGTTATTGTTTTCTGCACAAAAGCGATTCTGCGAAGCAATGTGAACACTTCTGTTTCCCAGGCACAGAGAAGGTGCTAGCAGGGAATTCTCTGCCTGCTTTTCCCCAGTGCTCTGCAAGCTCTCCAGGACAACATAAAATCTGGGGCTCTGTGCTTTCCTTCGTTCTGAACAAGTGTTACTGTTTTCTGCACAAAAGCGATTCTGCGAAGCAATTTGAACACTTCTGCTTCCCAGGCACAGAGAAGGTGCTAGCAGGGAATTCTCTGCCTGCTTTTCCCCAGTGCTCTGCAAGCTCTCCAGGACAACATAAAATCTGGGGCTCTGTGCTTTCTTTCGTTCTGAACAAGTGTTATTGTTTTCTGCACAAAAGCGATTCTGCGAAGCAATGTGAACACTTCTGCTTCCCAGGCACAGAGAAGGTGGTAGCAGGGAATTCTCTGCCTGCTTTTCCCCAGTGCTCTGCAAGCTCTCCAGGACAACATAAAATCTGGGGCTCTGTGCTTTCTTTCGTTCTGAACAAGTGTTAATGTTTTCTGCACAAAAGCGATTCTGCGAAGCAATGTGAACACTTCTGCTTCCCAGGCACAGAGAAGGTGCTAGCAGGGAATTCTCTGCCTGCTTTTCCCCAGTGCTCTGCAAGCTCTCCAGGACAACATAAAATCTGGGGCTCTGTGCTTTCTTTCGTTCTGAACAAGTGTTACTGTTTTCTGCACAAAAGCGATTCTGCGAAGCAATGTGAACACTTCTGCTTCCCAGGCACAGAGAAGGTGCTAGCAGGGAATTCTCTGCCTGCCTTTCCCCAGTGCTCTGCAAGCTCTCCAGGACAACATAAAATCTGGGGCTCTGTGCTTTCCTTCGTTCTGAACAACTGTTACTGTTTTCTGCACAAAAGCGATTCTGCGAAGCAATGTGAACACTTCTGCTTCCCAGGCACAGAGAAGGTGGTAGCAGGGAATTCTCTGCCTGCTTTTCCCCAGTGCTCTGCAAGCTCTCCAGGACAACATAAAATCTGGGGCTCTGTGCTTTCTTTCGTTCTGAACAAGTGTTATTGTTTTCTGCACAAAAGCGATTCTGCGAAGCAATGTGAACACTTCTGCTTCCCAGGCACAGAGAAGGTGCTAGCAGGGAATTCTCTGCCTGCCTTTCCCCAGTGCTCTGCAAGCTCTCCAGGACAACATAAAATCTGGGGCTCTGTGCTTTCCTTCGTTCTCAACAAGTGTTACTGTTTTCTGCACAAAAGCGATTCTGCGAAGCAATGTGAACACTTCTGTTTCCCAGGCACAGAGAAGGTGCTAGCAGGGAATTCTCTGCCTGCTTTTCCCCAGTGCTCTGCAAGCTCTCCAGGACAACATAAAATCTGGGGCTCTGTGCTTTCTTTCGTTCTGAACAAGTGTTACTGTTTTCTGCACAAAAGCGATTCTGCGAAGCAATGTGAACACTTCTGCTTCCCAGGCACAGAGAAGGTGCTAGCAGGGAATTCTCTGCCTGCCTTTCCCCAGTGCTCTGCAAGCTCTCCAGGACAACATAAAATCTGGGGCTCTGTGCTTTCTTTCGTTCTGAACAAGTGTTACTGTTTTCTGCACAAAAGCGATTCTGCGAAGCAATGGGAACACTTCTGTTTCCCAGGCACAGAGAAGGTGCTAGCAGGGAATTCTCTGCCTGCTTTTCCCCAGTGCTCTGCAAGCTCTCCAGGACAACATAAAATCTGGGGCTCTGTGCTTTCTTTCGTTCTGAACAAGTGTTACTGTTTTCTGCACAAAAGCGATTCTGCGAAGCTATGGGAACACTTCTGTTTCCCAGGCACAGAGAAGGTGCTAGCAGGGAATTCTCTGCCTGCTTTTCCCCAGTGCTCTGCAAGCTCTCCAGGACAACATAAAATCTGGGGCTCTGTGCTTTCTCTCGTTCTGAACAAGTGTTACTGTTTTCTGCACAAAAGCGATTCTGCGAAGCAATGTGAAGACTTCTGCTTCCCAGGCACAGAGAAGGTGCTAGCAGGGAATTCTCTGCCTGCCTTTCCCCAGTGCTCTGCAAGCTCTCCAGGACAACATAAAATCTGGGGCTCTGTGCTTTCCTTCGTTCTGAACAAGTGTTATTGTTTTCTGCACAAAAGCGATTCTGCGAAGCAGTGTGAACACTTCTGTTTCCCAGGCACAGAGAAGGTGCTAGCAGGGAATTCTCTGCCTGCCTTTCCCCAGTGCTCTGCAAGCTCTCCAGGACAACATAAAATCTGGGGCTCTGTGCTTTCCTTCGTTCTGAACAAGTGTTACTGTTTTCTGCACAAAAGCGATTCTGCGAAGCAATTTGAACACTTCTGCTTCCCAGGCACAGAGAAGGTGCTAGCAGGGAATTCTCTGCCTGCTTTTCCCCAGTGCTCTGCAAGCTCTCCAGGACAACATAAAATCTGGGGCTCTGTGCTTTCTTTCGTTCTGAACAAGTGTTACTGTTTTCTGCACAAAAGCGATTCTGCGAAGCAATGGGAACACTTCTGCTTCCCAGGCACAGAGAAGGTGCTAGCAGGGAATTCTCTGCCTGCTTTTCCCCAGTGCTCTGCAAGCTCTCCAGGACAACATAAAATCTGGGGCTCTGTGCTTTCTTTCGTTCTGAACAAGTGTTACTGTTTTCTGCACAAAAGCGATTCTGCGAAGCAATGGGAACACTTCTGCTTCCCAGGCACAGAGAAGGTGCTAGCAGGGAATTCTCTGCCTGCCTTTCCCCAGTGCTCTGCAAGCTCTCCAGGACAACATAAAATCTGGGGCTCTGTGCTTTCTTTCGTTCTGAACAAGTGTTACTGTTTTCTGCACAAAAGCGATTCTGCGAAGCAATGGGAACACTTCTGTTTCCCAGGCACAGAGAAGGTGCTAGCAGGGAATTCTCTGCCTGCTTTTCCCCAGTGCTCTGCAAGCTCTCCAGGACAACATAAAATCTGGGGCTCTGTGCTTTCTTTCGTTCTGAACAAGTGTTACTGTTTTCTGCACAAAAGCGATTCTGCGAAGCAATTTGAACACTTCTGCTTCCCAGGCACAGAGAAGGTGCTAGCAGGGAATTCTCTGCCTGCTTTTCCCCAGTGCTCTGCAAGCTCTCCAGGACAACATAAAATCTGGGGCTCTGTGCTTTCTTTCGTTCTGAACAAGTGTTACTGTTTTCTGCACAAAAGCGATTCTGCGAAGCAATGTGAACACTTCTGCTTCCCAGGCACAGAGAAGGTGCTAGCAGGGAATTCTCTGCCTGCCTTTCCCCAGTGCTCTGCAAGCTCTCCAGGACAACATAAAATCTGGGGCTCTGTGCTTTCCTTCGTTCTGAACAACTGTTACTGTTTTCTGCACAAAAGCGATTCTGCGAAGCAATGTGAAGACTTCTGCTTCCCAGGCACAGAGAAGGTGCTAGCAGGGAATTCTCTGCCTGCCTTTCCCCAGTGCTCTGCAA
This sequence comes from Strix uralensis, assembly GCF_047716275.1. NCBI lineage: Eukaryota > Metazoa > Chordata > Aves > Strigiformes > Strigidae > Strix > Strix uralensis. Next base: position 53,942 of record NW_027436927.1, read on the forward strand.
GCTCTCCAGGACAACATAAAATCTGGGGCTCTGTGCTTTCCTTCGTTCTGAACAAGTGTTATTGTTTTCTGCACAAAAGCGATTCTGCGAAGCAATGTGAACACTTCTGTTTCCCAGGCACAGAGAAGGTGCTAGCAGGGAATTCTCTGCCTGCTTTTCCCCAGTGCTCTGCAAGCTCTCCAGGACAACATAAAATCTGGGGCTCTGTGCTTTCTTTCGTTCTGAACAAGTGTTACTGTTTTCTGCACAAAAGCGATTCTGCGAAGCAATGTGAACACTTCTGCTTCCCAGGCACAGAGAAGGTGCTAGCAGGGAATTCTCTGCCTGCCTTTCCCCAGTGCTCTGCAAGCTCTCCAGGACAACATAAAATCTGGGGCTCTGTGCTTTCCTTCGTTCTGAACAACTGTTACTGTTTTCTGCACAAAAGCGATTCTGCGAAGCAATGTGAACACTTCTGCTTCCCAGGCACAGAGAAGGTGCTAGCAGGGAATTCTCTGCCTGCTTTTCCCCAGTGCTCTGCAAGCTCTCCAGGACAACATAAAATCTGGGGCTCTGTGCTTTCTTTCGTTCTGAACAAGTGTTACTGTTTTCTGCACAAAAGCGATTCTGCGAAGCAATGTGAAGACTTCTGCTTCCCAGGCACAGAGAAGGTGCTAGCAGGGAATTCTCTGCCTGCCTTTCCCCAGTGCTCTGCAAGCTCTCCAGGACAACATAAAATCTGGGGCTCTGTGCTTTCTTTCGTTCTGAACAAGTGTTATTGTTTTCTGCACAAAAGCGATTCTGCGAAGCAATGTGAAGACTTCTGCTTCCCAGGCACAGAGAAGGTGCTAGCAGGGAATTCTCTGCCTGCCTTTCCCCAGTGCTCTGCAAGCTCTCCAGGACAACATAAAATCTGGGGCTCTGTGCTTTCCTTCGTTCTGAACAAGTGTTACTGTTTTCTGCACAAAAGCTATTCTGCGAAGCAATGTGAACACTTCTGTTTCCCAGGCACAGAGAAGGTGGTAGCAGGGAATTCTCTGCCTGCCTTTCCCCAGTGCTCTGCAAGCTCTCCAGGACAACATAAAATCTGGGGCTCTGTGCTTTCCTTCGTTCTGAACAAGTGTTACTGTTTTCTGCACAAAAGCGATTCTGCGAAGCAATTTGAACACTTCTGCTTCCCAGGCACAGAGAAGGTGCTAGCAGGGAATTCTCTGCCTGCTTTTCCCCAGTGCTCTGCAAGCTCTCCAGGACAACATAAAATCTGGGGCTCTGTGCTTTCTTTCGTTCTGAACAAGTGTTATTGTTTTCTGCACAAAAGCGATTCTGCGAAGCAATGTGAACACTTCTGCTTCCCAGGCACAGAGAAGGTGCTAGCAGGGAATTCTCTGCCTGCCTTTCCCCAGTGCTCTGCAAGCTCTCCAGGACAACATAAAATCTGGGGCTCTGTGCTTTCCTTCGTTCTGAACAAGTGTTACTGTTTTCTGCACAAAAGCGATTCTGCGAAGCAATGTGAACACTTCTGTTTCCCAGGCACAGAGAAGGTGCTAGCAGGGAATTCTCTGCCTGCTTTTCCCCAGTGCTCTGCAAGCTCTCCAGGACAACATAAAATCTGGGGCTCTGTGCTTTCTTTCGTTCTGAACAAGTGTTACTGTTTTCTGCACAAAAGCGATTCTGCGAAGCTATGGGAACACTTCTGTTTCCCAGGCACAGAGAAGGTGGTAGCAGGGAATTCTCTGCCTGCTTTTCCCCAGTGCTCTGCAAGCTCTCCAGGACAACATAAAATCTGGGGCTCTGTGCTTTCTTTCGTTCTGAACAAGTGTTACTGTTTTCTGCACAAAAGCGATTCTGCGAAGCAATGTGAACACTTCTGCTTCCCAGGCACAGAGAAGGTGCTAGCAGGGAATTCTCTGCCTGCCTTTCCCCAGTGCTCTGCAAGCTCTCCAGGACAACATAAAATCTGGGGCTCTGTGCTTTCTTTCGTTCTGAACAAGTGTTACTGTTTTCTGCACAAAAGCGATTCTGCGAAGCAATGGGAACACTTCTGTTTCCCAGGCACAGAGAAGGTGCTAGCAGGGAATTCTCTGCCTGCTTTTCCCCAGTGCTCTGCAAGCTCTCCAGGACAACATAAAATCTGGGGCTCTGTGCTTTCTTTCGTTCTGAACAAGTGTTACTGTTTTCTGCACAAAAGCGATTCTGCGAAGCAATGTGAACACTTCTGTTTCCCAGGCACAGAGAAGGTGGTAGCAGGGAATTCTCTGCCTGCTTTTCCCCAGTGCTCTGCAAGCTCTCCAGGACAACATAAAATCTGGGGCTCTGTGCTTTCTTTCGTTCTGAACAAGTGTTACTGTTTTCTGCACAAAAGCGATTCTGCGAAGCAATGTGAACACTTCTGCTTCCCAGGCACAGAGAAGGTGCTAGCAGGGAATTCTCTGCCTGCCTTTCCCCAGTGCTCTGCAAGCTCTCCAGGACAACATAAAATCTGGGGCTCTGTGCTTTCTTTCGTTCTGAACAAGTGTTACTGTTTTCTGCACAAAAGCGATTCTGCGAAGCAATGTGAACACTTCTGTTTCCCAGGCACAGAGAAGGTGCTAGCAGGGAATTCTCTGCCTGCTTTTCCCCAGTGCTCTGCAAGCTCTCCAGGACAACATAAAATCTGGGGCTCTGTGCTTTCCTTCGTTCTGAACAAGTGTTATTGTTTTCTGCACAAAAGCGATTCTGCGAAGCAATGTGAACACTTCTGTTTCCCAGGCACAGAGAAGGTGCTAGCAGGGAATTCTCTGCCTGCCTTTCCCCAGTGCTCTGCAAGCTCTCCAGGACAACATAAAATCTGGGGCTCTGTGCTTTCCTTCGTTCTGAACAAGTGTTACTGTTTTCTGCACAAAAGCGATTCTGCGAAGCAATTTGAACACTTCTGTTTCCCAGGCACAGAGAAGGTGGTAGCAGGGAATTCTCTGCCTGCTTTTCCCCAGTGCTCTGCAAGCTCTCCAGGACAACATAAAATCTGGGGCTCTGTGCTTTCTTTCGTTCTGAACAAGTGTTACTGTTTTCTGCACAAAAGCGATTCTGCGAAGCAATGGGAACACTTCTGTTTCCCAGGCACAGAGAAGGTGCTAGCAGGGAATTCTCTGCCTGCTTTTCCCCAGTGCTCTGCAAGCTCTCCAGGACAACATAAAATCTGGGGCTCTGTGCTTTCTTCGTTCTGAACAAGTGTTACTGTTTTCTGCACAAAAGCGATTCTGCGAAGCAATGTGAACACTTCTGTTTCCCAGGCACAGAGAAGGTGCTAGCAGGGAATTCTCTGCCTGCTTTTCCCCAGTGCTCTGCAAGCTCTCCAGGACAACATAAAATCTGGGGCTCTGTGCTTTCTTTCGTTCTGAACAAGTGTTACTGTTTTCTGCACAAAAGCGATTCTGCGAAGCAATGTGAACACTTCTGCTTCCCAGGCACAGAGAAGGTGCTAGCAGGGAATTCTCTGCCTGCCTTTCCCCAGTGCTCTGCAAGCTCTCCAGGACAACATAAAATCTGGGGCTCTGTGCTTTCTTCGTTCTGAACAAGTGTTACTGTTTTCTGCACAAAAGCGATTCTGCGAAGCAATGTGAACACTTCTGCTTCCCAGGCACAGAGAAGGTGCTAGCAGGGAATTCTCTGCCTGCTTTTCCCCAGTGCTCTGCAAGCTCTCCAGGACAACATAAAATCTGGGGCTCTGTGCTTTCCTTCGTTCTGAACAAGTGTTATTGTTTTCTGCACAAAAGCGATTCTGCGAAGCAATGTGAACACTTCTGTTTCCCAGGCACAGAGAAGGTGCTAGCAGGGAATTCTCTGCCTGCCTTTCCCCAGTGCTCTGCAAGCTCTCCAGGACAACATAAAATCTGGGGCTCTGTGCTTTCCTTCGTTCTGAACAAGTGTTACTGTTTTCTGCACAAAAGCGATTCTGCGAAGCAATGTGAACACTTCTGTTTCCCAGGCACAGAGAAGGTGCTAGCAGGGAATTCTCTGCCTGCCTTTCCCCAGTGCTCTGCAAGCTCTCCAGGACAACATAAAATCTGGGGCTCTGTGCTTTCCTTCGTTCTGAACAAGTGTTACTGTTTTCTGCACAAAAGCGATTCTGCGAAGCAATTTGAACACTTCTGCTTCCCAGGCACAGAGAAGGTGGTAGCAGGGAATTCTCTGCCTGCTTTTCCCCAGTGCTCTGCAAGCTCTCCAGGACAACATAAAATCTGGGGCTCTGTGCTTTCTTTCGTTCTGAACAAGTGTTATTGTTTTCTGCACAAAAGCGATTCTGCGAAGCAATGTGAACACTTGTGCTTCCCAGGCACAGAGAAGGTGCTAGCAGGGAATTCTCTGCCTGCCTTTCCCCAGTGCTCTGCAAGCTCTCCAGGACAACATAAAATCTGGGGCTCTGTGCTTTCCTTCGTTCTGAACAAGTGTTACTGTTTTCTGCACAAAAGCGATTCTGCGAAGCAATGTGAACACTTCTGTTTCCCAGGCACAGAGAAGGTAGCAGGGAATTCTCTGCCTGCTTTTCCCCAGTGCTCTGCAAGCTCTCCAGGACAACATAAAATCTGGGGCTCTGTGCTTTCTTTCGTTCTGAACAAGTGTTACTGTTTTCTGCACAAAAGCGATTCTGCGAAGCAATGTGAACACTTCTGCTTCCCAGGCACAGAGAAGGTGCTAGCAGGGAATTCTCTGCCTGCCTTTCCCCAGTGCTCTGCAAGCTCTCCAGGACAACATAAAATCTGGGGCTCTGTGCTTTCTTTCGTTCTGAACAAGTGTTACTGTTTTCTGCACAAAAGCGATTCTGCGAAGCAATGGGAACACTTCTGTTTCCCAGGCACAGAGAAGGTGGTAGCAGGGAATTCTCTGCCTGCTTTTCCCCAGTGCTCTGCAAGCTCTCCAGGACAACATAAAATCTGGGGCTCTGTGCTTTCTTTCGTTCTGAACAAGTGTTACTGTTTTCTGCACAAAAGCGATTCTGCGAAGCAATTTGAACACTTCTGTTTCCCAGGCACAGAGAAGGTGGTAGCAGGGAATTCTCTGCCTGCCTTTCCCCAGTGCTCTGCAAGCTCTCCAGGACAACATAAAATCTGGGGCTCTGTGCTTTCTTTCGTTCTAAACAAGTGTTACTGTTTTCTGCACAAAAGCGATTCTGCGAAGCAATGTGAACACTTCTGTTTCCCAGGCACAGAGAAGGTGCTAGCAGGGAATTCTCTGCCTGCCTTTCCCCAGTGCTCTGCAAGCTCTCCAGGACAACATAAAATCTGGGGCTCTGTGCTTTCCTTCGTTCTGAACAAGTGTTACTGTTTTCTGCACAAAAGCGATTCTGCGAAGCAATGTGAACACTTCTGTTTCCCAGGCACAGAGAAGGTGCTAGCAGGGAATTCTCTGCCTGCCTTTCCCCAGTGCTCTGCAAGCTCTCCAGGACAACATAAAATCTGGGGCTCTGTGCTTTCCTTCGTTCTGAACAAGTGTTATTGTTTTCTGCACAAAAGCGATTCTGTGAAGCAATGTGAACACTTCTGTTTCCCAGGCACAGAGAAGGTGCTAGCAGGGAATTCTCTGCCTGCCTTTCCCCAGTGCTCTGCAAGCTCTCCAGGACAACATAAAATCTGGGGCTCTGTGCTTTCCTTCGTTCTGAACAAGTGTTACTGTTTTCTGCACAAAAGCGATTCTGCGAAGCAATTTGAACACTTCTGCTTCCCAGGCACAGAGAAGGTGCTAGCAGGGAATTCTCTGCCTGCTTTTCCCCAGTGCTCTGCAAGCTCTCCAGGACAACATAAAATCTGGGGCTCTGTGCTTTCTTTCGTTCTGAACAAGTGTTATTGTTTTCTGCACAAAAGCGATTCTGCGAAGCAATGTGAACACTTCTGCTTCCCAGGCACAGAGAAGGTGCTAGCAGGGAATTCTCTGCCTGCCTTTCCCCAGTGCTCTGCAAGCTCTCCAGGACAACATAAAATCTGGGGCTCTGTGCTTTCCTTCGTTCTGAACAAGTGTTACTGTTTTCTGCACAAAAGCGATTCTGCGAAGCAATGTGAACACTTCTGTTTCCCAGGCACAGAGAAGGTGCTAGCAGGGAATTCTCTGCCTGCTTTTCCCCAGTGCTCTGCAAGCTCTCCAGGACAACATAAAATCTGGGGCTCTGTGCTTTCTTTCGTTCTGAACAAGTGTTACTGTTTTCTGCACAAAAGCGATTCTGCGAAGCTATGGGAACACTTCTGTTTCCCAGGCACAGAGAAGGTGGTAGCAGGGAATTCTCTGCCTGCTTTTCCCCAGTGCTCTGCAAGCTCTCCAGGACAACATAAAATCTGGGGCTCTGTGCTTTCTTTCGTTCTGAACAAGTGTTACTGTTTTCTGCACAAAAGCGATTCTGCGAAGCAATGTGAACACTTCTGCTTCCCAGGCACAGAGAAGGTGCTAGCAGGGAATTCTCTGCCTGCCTTTCCCCAGTGCTCTGCAAGCTCTCCAGGACAACATAAAATCTGGGGCTCTGTGCTTTCTTTCGTTCTGAACAAGTGTTACTGTTTTCTGCACAAAAGCGATTCTGCGAAGCAATGGGAACACTTCTGTTTCCCAGGCACAGAGAAGGTGGTAGCAGGGAATTCTCTGCCTGCTTTTCCCCAGTGCTCTGCAAGCTCTCCAGGACAACATAAAATCTGGGGCTCTGTGCTTTCTTTCGTTCTGAACAAGTGTTACTGTTTTCTGCACAAAAGCGATTCTGCGAAGCAATGTGAACACTTCTGCTTCCCAGGCACAGAGAAGGTGCTAGCAGGGAATTCTCTGCCTGCCTTTCCCCAGTGCTCTGCAAGCTCTCCAGGACAACATAAAATCTGGGGCTCTGTGCTTTCTTTCGTTCTGAACAAGTGTTACTGTTTTCTGCACAAAAGCGATTCTGCGAAGCAATGGGAACACTTCTGCTTCCCAGGCACAGAGAAGGTGGTAGCAGGGAATTCTCTGCCTGCCTTTCCCCAGTGCTCTGCAAGCTCTCCAGGACAACATAAAATCTGGGGCTCTGTGCTTTCCTTCGTTCTGAACAAGTGTTACTGTTTTCTGCACAAAAGCGATTCTGCGAAGCAATGTGAACACTTCTGTTTCCCAGGCACAGAGAAGGTGCTAGCAGGGAATTCTCTGCCTGCCTTTCCCCAGTGCTCTGCAAGCTCTCCAGGACAACATAAAATCTGGGGCTCTGTGCTTTCCTTCGTTCTGAACAAGTGTTACTGTTTTCTGCACAAAAGCGATTCTGCGAAGCAATGTGAACACTTCTGTTTCCCAGGCACAGAGAAGGTGCTAGCAGGGAATTCTCTGCCTGCCTTTCCCCAGTGCTCTGCAAGCTCTCCAGGACAACATAAAATCTGGGGCTCTGTGCTTTCCTTCGTTCTGAACAAGTGTTACTGTTTTCTGCACAAAAGCGATTCTGCGAAGCAATTTGAACACTTCTGCTTCCCAGGCACAGAGAAGGTGGTAGCAGGGAATTCTCTGCCTGCTTTTCCCCAGTGCTCTGCAAGCTCTCCAGGACAACATAAAATCTGGGGCTCTGTGCTTTCTTTCGTTCTGAACAAGTGTTATTGTTTTCTGCACAAAAGCGATTCTGCGAAGCAATGTGAACACTTCTGCTTCCCAGGCACAGAGAAGGTGCTAGCAGGGAATTCTCTGCCTGCTTTTCCCCAGTGCTCTGCAAGCTCTCCAGGACAACATAAAATCTGGGGCTCTGTGCTTTCTTTCGTTCTGAACAAGTGTTACTGTTTTCTGCACAAAAGCGATTCTGCGAAGCAATGTGAACACTTCTGTTTCCCAGGCACAGAGAAGGTGGTAGCAGGGAATTCTCTGCCTGCTTTTCCCCAGTGCTCTGCAAGCTCTCCAGGACAACATAAAATCTGGGGCTCTGTGCTTTCTTTCGTTCTGAACAAGTGTTACTGTTTTCTGCACAAAAGCGATTCTGCGAAGCAATGTGAACACTTCTGCTTCCCAGGCACAGAGAAGGTGCTAGCAGGGAATTCTCTGCCTGCCTTTCCCCAGTGCTCTGCAAGCTCTCCAGGACAACATAAAATCTGGGGCTCTGTGCTTTCTTTCGTTCTGAACAAGTGTTACTGTTTTCTGCACAAAAGCGATTCTGCGAAGCAATGGGAACACTTCTGTTTCCCAGGCACAGAGAAGGTGCTAGCAGGGAATTCTCTGCCTGCTTTTCCCCAGTGCTCTGCAAGCTCTCCAGGACAACATAAAATCTGGGGCTCTGTGCTTTCCTTCGTTCTGAACAAGTGTTATTGTTTTCTGCACAAAAGCGATTCTGCGAAGCAATGTGAACACTTCTGCTTCCCAGGCACAGAGAAGGTGCTAGCAGGGAATTCTCTGCCTGCCTTTCCCCAGTGCTCTGCAAGCTCTCCAGGACAACATAAAATCTGGGGCTCTGTGCTTTCCTTCGTTCTGAACAAGTGTTACTGTTTTCTGCACAAAAGCGATTCTGCGAAGCAATGTGAACACTTCTGTTTCCCAGGCACAGAGAAGGTGCTAGCAGGGAATTCTCTGCCTGCCTTTCCCCAGTGCTCTGCAAGCTCTCCAGGACAACATAAAATCTGGGGCTCTGTGCTTTCCTTCGTTCTGAACAAGTGTTACTGTTTTCTGCACAAAAGCGATTCTGCGAAGCAATTTGAACACTTCTGTTTCCCAGGCACAGAGAAGGTGCTAGCAGGGAATTCTCTGCCTGCTTTTCCCCAGTGCTCTGCAAGCTCTCCAGGACAACATAAAATCTGGGGCTCTGTGCTTTCTTTCGTTCTGAACAAGTGTTACTGTTTTCTGCACAAAAGCGATTCTGCGAAGCAATGGGAACACTTCTGTTTCCCAGGCACAGAGAAGGTGCTAGCAGGGAATTCTCTGCCTGCTTTTCCCCAGTGCTCTGCAAGCTCTGCAGGACAACATAAAATCTGGGGCTCTGTGCTTTCTTTCGTTCTGAACAAGTGTTACTGTTTTCTGCACAAAAGCGATTCTGCGAAGCAATGTGAACACTTCTGTTTCCCAGGCACAGAGAAGGTGGTAGCAGGGAATTCTCTGCCTGCTTTTCCCCAGTGCTCTGCAAGCTCTCCAGGACAACATAAAATCTGGGGCTCTGTGCTTTCCTTCGTTCTGAACAAGTGTTACTGTTTTCTGCACAAAAGCGATTCTGCGAAGCAATGTGAACACTTCTGCTTCCCAGGCACAGAGAAGGTGCTAGCAGGGAATTCTCTGCCTGCCTTTCCCCAGTGCTCTGCAAGCTCTCCAGGACAACATAAAATCTGGGGCTCTGTGCTTTCTTTCGTTCTGAACAAGTGTTACTGTTTTCTGCACAAAAGCGATTCTGCGAAGCAATGGGAACACTTCTGTTTCCCAGGCACAGAGAAGGTGCTAGCAGGGAATTCTCTGCCTGCTTTTCCCCAGTGCTCTGCAAGCTCTCCAGGACAACATAAAATCTGGGGCTCTGTGCTTTCCTTCGTTCTGAACAAGTGTTATTGTTTTCTGCACAAAAGCGATTCTGCGAAGCAATGTGAACACTTCTGTTTCCCAGGCACAGAGAAGGTGCTAGCAGGGAATTCTCTGCCTGCCTTTCCCCAGTGCTCTGCAAGCTCTCCAGGACAACATAAAATCTGGGGCTCTGTGCTTTCTTTCGTTCTGAACAAGTGTTACTGTTTTCTGCACAAAAGCGATTCTGCGAAGCAATGGGAACACTTCTGTTTCCCAGGCACAGAGAAGGTGGTAGCAGGGAATTCTCTGCCTGCTTTTCCCCAGTGCTCTGCAAGCTCTCCAGGACAACATAAAATCTGGGGCTCTGTGCTTTCTTTCGTTCTGAACAAGTGTTACTGTTTTCTGCACAAAAGCGATTCTGCGAAGCAATGTGAACACTTCTGCTTCCCAGGCACAGAGAAGGTGCTAGCAGGGAATTCTCTGCCTGCCTTTCCCCAGTGCTCTGCAAGCTCTCCAGGACAACATAAAATCTGGGGCTCTGTGCTTTCTTTCGTTCTGAACAAGTGTTACTGTTTTCTGCACAAAAGCGATTCTGCGAAGCAATGGGAACACTTCTGTTTCCCAGGCACAGAGAAGGTGCTAGCAGGGAATTCTCTGCCTGCTTTTCCCCAGTGCTCTGCAAGCTCTCCAGGACAACATAAAATCTGGGGCTCTGTGCTTTCTTTCGTTCTGAACAAGTGTTACTGTTTTCTGCACAAAAGCGATTCTGCGAAGCAATTTGAACACTTCTGTTTCCCAGGCACAGAGAAGGTGGTAGCAGGGAATTCTCTGCCTGCTTTTCCCCAGTGCTCTGCAAGCTCTCCAGGACAACATAAAATCTGGGGCTCTGTGCTTTCTTTCGTTCTGAACAAGTGTTACTGTTTTCTGCACAAAAGCGATTCTGCGAAGCAATGGGAACACTTCTGTTTCCCAGGCACAGAGAAGGTGCTAGCAGGGAATTCTCTGCCTGCTTTTCCCCAGTGCTCTGCAAGCTCTCCAGGACAACATAAAATCTAGGGCTCTGTGCTTTCCTTCGTTCTGAACAAGTGTTATTGTTTTCTGCACAAAAGCGATTCTGCGAAGCAATGTGAACACTTCTGTTTCCCAGGCACAGAGAAGGTGCTAGCAGGGAATTCTCTGCCTGCCTTTCCCCAGTGCTCTGCAAGCTCTCCAGGACAACATAAAATCTGGGGCTCTGTGCTTTCCTTCGTTCTGAACAACTGTTACTGTTTTCTGCACAAAAGCGATTCTGCGAAGCAATGTGAACACTTCTGTTTCCCAGGCACAGAGAAGGTGCTAGCAGGGAATTCTCTGCCTGCCTTTCCCCAGTGCTCTGCAAGCTCTCCAGGACAACATAAAATCTGGGGCTCTGTGCTTTCCTTCGTTCTGAACAAGTGTTACTGTTTTCTGCACAAAAGCGATTCTGCGAAGCAATTTGAACACTTCTGTTTCCCAGGCACAGAGAAGGTGCTAGCAGGGAATTCTCTGCCTGCTTTTCCCCAGTGCTCTGCAAGCTCTCCAGGACAACATAAAATCTGGGGCTCTGTGCTTTCTTTCGTTCTGAACAAGTGTTACTGTTTTCTGCACAAAAGCGATTCTGCGAAGCAATGGGAACACTTCTGTTTCCCAGGCACAGAGAAGGTGCTAGCAGGGAATTCTCTGCCTGCTTTTCCCCAGTGCTCTGCAAGCTCTCCAGGACAACATAAAATCTGGGGCTCTGTGCTTTCTTTCGTTCTGAACAAGTGTTACTGTTTTCTGCACAAAAGCGATTCTGCGAAGCAATGTGAACACTTCTGTTTCCCAGGCACAGAGAAGGTGGTAGCAGGGAATTCTCTGCCTGCTTTTCCCCAGTGCTCTGCAAGCTCTCCAGGACAACATAAAATCTGGGGCTCTGTGCTTTCTTTCGTTCTGAACAAGTGTTACTGTTTTCTGCACAAAAGCGATTCTGCGAAGCAATGTGAACACTTCTGCTTCCCAGGCACAGAGAAGGTGCTAGCAGGGAATTCTCTGCCTGCCTTTCCCCAGTGCTCTGCAAGCTCTCCAGGACAACATAAAATCTGGGGCTCTGTGCTTTCTTTCGTTCTGAACAAGTGTTACTGTTTTCTGCACAAAAGCGATTCTGCGAAGCAATGGGAACACTTCTGTTTCCCAGGCACAGAGAAGGTGGTAGCAGGGAATTCTCTGCCTGCTTTTCCCCAGTGCTCTGCAAGCTCTCCAGGACAACATAAAATCTGGGGCTCTGTGCTTTCCTTCGTTCTGAACAAGTGTTATTGTTTTCTGCACAAAAGCGATTCTGCGAAGCAATGTGAACACTTCTGTTTCCCAGGCACAGAGAAGGTGCTAGCAGGGAATTCTCTGCCTGCCTTTCCCCAGTGCTCTGCAAGCTCTCCAGGACAACATAAAATCTGGGGCTCTGTGCTTTCCTTCGTTCTGAACAAGTGTTACTGTTTTCTGCACAAAAGCGATTCTGCGAAGCAATGTGAACACTTCTGTTTCCCAGGCACAGAGAAGGTGCTAGCAGGGAATTCTCTGCCTGCCTTTCCCCAGTGCTCTGCAAGCTCTCCAGGACAACATAAAATCTGGGGCTCTGTGCTTTCCTTCGTTCTGAACAAGTGTTACTGTTTTCTGCACAAAAGCGATTCTGCGAAGCAATTTGAACACTTCTGCTTCCCAGGCACAGAGAAGGTGGTAGCAGGGAATTCTCTGCCTGCTTTTCCCCAGTGCTCTGCAAGCTCTCCAGGACAACATAAAATCTGGGGCTCTGTGCTTTCTTTCGTTCTGAACAAGTGTTATTGTTTTCTGCACAAAAGCGATTCTGCGAAGCAATGTGAACACTTCTGCTTCCCAGGCACAGAGAAGGTGCTAGCAGGGAATTCTCTGCCTGCCTTTCCCCAGTGCTCTGCAAGCTCTCCAGGACAACATAAAATCTGGGGCTCTGTGCTTTCCTTCGTTCTGAACAAGTGTTACTGTTTTCTGCACAAAAGCGATTCTGCGAAGCAATGTGAACACTTCTGTTTCCCAGGCACAGAGAAGGTGCTAGCAGGGAATTCTCTGCCTGCTTTTCCCCAGTGCTCTGCAAGCTCTCCAGGACAACATAAAATCTGGGGCTCTGTGCTTTCTTTCGTTCTGAACAAGTGTTACTGTTTTCTGCACAAAAGCGATTCTGCGAAGCAATGTGAACACTTCTGTTTCCCAGGCACAGAGAAGGTGGTAGCAGGGAATTCTCTGCCTGCTTTTCCCCAGTGCTCTGCAAGCTCTCCAGGACAACATAAAATCTGGGGCTCTGTGCTTTCTTTCGTTCTGAACAAGTGTTACTGTTTTCTGCACAAAAGCGATTCTGCGAAGCAATGTGAACACTTCTGCTTCCCAGGCACAGAGAAGGTGCTAGCAGGGAATTCTCTGCCTGCCTTTCCCCAGTGCTCTGCAAGCTCTCCAGGACAACATAAAATCTGGGGCTCTGTGCTTGCTTTCGTTCTGAACAAGTGTTACTGTTTTCTGCACAAAAGCGATTCTGCGAAGCAATGGGAACACTTCTGTTTCCCAGGCACAGAGAAGGTGCTAGCAGGGAATTCTCTGCCTGCTTTTCCCCAGTGCTCTGCAAGCTCTCCAGGACAACATAAAATCTGGGGCTCTGTGCTTTCTTTCGTTCTGAACAAGTGTTACTGTTTTCTGCACAAAAGCGATTCTGCGAAGCGATTTGAACACTTCTGTTTCCCAGGCACAGAGAAGGTGCTAGCAGGGAATTCTCTGCCTGCTTTTCCCCAGTGCTCTGCAAGCTCTCCAGGACAACATAAAATCTGGGGCTCTGTGCTTTCCTTCGTTCTGAACAAGTGTTACTGTTTTCTGCACAAAAGCGATTCTGCGAAGCAATGTGAACACTTCTGCTTCCCAGGCACAGAGAAGGTGCTAGCAGGGAATTCTCTGCCTGCCTTTCCCCAGTGGTCTGCAAGCTCTCCAGGACAACATAAAATCTGGGGCTCTGTGCTTTCCTTCGTTCTGAACAAGTGTTACTGTTTTCTGCACAAAAGCGATTCTGCGAAGCAATTTGAACACTTCTGTTTCCCAGGCACAGAGAAGGTGGTAGCAGGGAATTCTCTGCCTGCCTTTCCCCAGTGCTCTGCAAGCTCTCCAGGACAACATAAAATCTGGGGCTCTGTGCTTTCTTTCGTTCTGAACAAGTGTTACTGTTTTCTGCACAAAAGCGATTCTGCGAAGCAATGTGAACACTTCTGCTTCCCAGGCACAGAGAAGGTGGTAGCAGGGAATTCTCTGCCTGCCTTTCCCCAGTGCTCTGCAAGCTCTCCAGGACAACATAAAATCTGGGGCTCTGTGCTTTCCTTCGTTCTGAACAAGTGTTACTGTTTTCTGCACAAAAGCGATTCTGCGAAGCAATGTGAACACTTCTGCTTCCCAGGCACAGAGAAGGTGCTAGCAGGGAATTCTCTGCCTGCTTTTCCCCAGTGCTCTGCAAGCTCTCCAGGACAACATAAAATCTGGGGCTCTGTGCTTTCTTTCGTTCTGAACAAGTGTTATTGTTTTTCTGCACAAAAGCGATTCTGCGAAGCAATGTGAAGACTTCTGCTTCCCAGGCACAGAGAAGGTGCTAGCAGGGAATTCTCTGCCTGCCTTTCCCCAGTGCTCTGCAAGCTCTCCAGGACAACATAAAATCTGGGGCTCTGTGCTTTCCTTCGTTCTGAACAAGTGTTATTGTTTTCTGCACAAAAGCGATTCTGTGAAGCAATGTGAACACTTCTGTTTCCCAGGCACAGAGAAGGTGCTAGCAGGGAATTCTCTGCCTGCCTTTCCCCAGTGCTCTGCAAGCTCTCCAGGACAACATAAAATCTGGGGCTCTGTGCTTTCCTTCGTTCTGAACAACTGTTACTGTTTTCTGCACAAAAGCGATTCTGCGAAGCAATTTGAACACTTCTGCTTCCCAGGCACAGAGAAGGTGCTAGCAGGGAATTCTCTGCCTGCTTTTCCCCAGTGCTCTGCAAGCTCTCCAGGACAACATAAAATCTGGGGCTCTGTGCTTTCTTTCGTTCTGAACAAGTGTTATTGTTTTCTGCACAAAAGCGATTCTGCGAAGCAATGTGAACACTTCTGCTTCCCAGGCACAGAGAAGGTGCTAGCAGGGAATTCTCTGCCTGCCTTTCCCCAGTGCTCTGCAAGCTCTCCAGGACAACATAAAATCTGGGGCTCTGTGCTTTCCTTCGTTCTGAACAAGTGTTACTGTTTTCTGCACAAAAGCGATTCTGCGAAGCAATGTGAACACTTCTGTTTCCCAGGCACAGAGAAGGTGCTAGCAGGGAATTCTCTGCCTGCTTTTCCCCAGTGCTCTGCAAGCTCTCCAGGACAACATAAAATCTGGGGCTCTGTGCTTTCTTTCGTTCTGAACAAGTGTTACTGTTTTCTGCACAAAAGCGATTCTGCGAAGCAATGGGAACACTTCTGTTTCCCAGGCACAGAGAAGGTGGTAGCAGGGAATTCTCTGCCTGCTTTTCCCCAGTGCTCTGCAAGCTCTCCAGGACAACATAAAATCTGGGGCTCTGTGCTTTCTTTCGTTCTGAACAAGTGTTACTGTTTTCTGCACAAAAGCGATTCTGCGAAGCAATGTGAACACTTCTGCTTCCCAGGCACAGAGAAGGTGCTAGCAGGGAATTCTCTGCCTGCCTTTCCCCAGTGCTCTGCAAGCTCTCCAGGACAACATAAAATCTGGGGCTCTGTGCTTTCTTTCGTTCTGAACAAGTGTTACTGTTTTCTGCACAAAAGCGATTCTGCGAAGCAATGGGAACACTTCTGTTTCCCAGGCACAGAGAAGGTGCTAGCAGGGAATTCTCTGCCTGCTTTTCCCCAGTGCTCTGCAAGCTCTCCAGGACAACATAAAATCTGGGGCTCTGTGCTTTCCTTCGTTCTGAACAAGTGTTATTGTTTTCTGCACAAAAGCGATTCTGCGAAGCAATGTGAACACTTCTGTTTCCCAGGCACAGAGAAGTTGCTAGCAGGGAATTCTCTGCCTGCCTTTCCCCAGTGCTCTGCAAGCTCTCCAGGACAACATAAAATCTGGGGCTCTGTGCTTTCTTTCGTTCTGAACAAGTGTTACTGTTTTCTGCACAAAAGCGATTCTGCGAAGCAATTTGAACACTTCTGCTTCCCAGGCACAGAGAAGGTGCTAGCAGGGAATTCTCTGCCTGCTTTTCCCCAGTGCTCTGCAAGCTCTCCAGGACAACATAAAATCTGGGGCTCTGTGCTTTCTTTCGTTCTGAACAAGTGTTATTGTTTTCTGCACAAAAGCGATTCTGCGAAGCAATGGGAACACTTCTGCTTCCCAGGCACAGAGAAGGTGCTAGCAGGGAATTCTCTGCCTGCCTTTCCCCAGTGCTCTGCAAGCTCTCCAGGACAACATAAAATCTGGGGCTCTGTGCTTTCCTTCGTTCTGAACAAGTGTTACTGTTTTCTGCACAAAAGCGATTCTGCGAAGCAATGGGAACACTTCTGTTTCCCAGGCACAGAGAAGGTGCTAGCAGGGAATTCTCTGCCTGCTTTTCCCCAGTGCTCTGCAAGCTCTCCAGGACAACATAAAATCTGGGGCTCTGTGCTTTCTTTCGTTCTGAACAAGTGTTACTGTTTTCTGCACAAAAGCGATTCTGCGAAGCAATGTGAACACTTCTGCTTCCCAGGCACAGAGAAGGTGCTAGCAGGGAATTCTCTGCCTGCCTTTCCCCAGTGCTCTGCAAGCTCTCCAGGACAACATAAAATCTGGGGCTCTGTGCTTTCTTTCGTTCTGAACAAGTGTTACTGTTTTCTGCACAAAAGCGATTCTGCGAAGCAATGGGAACACTTCTGTTTCCCAGGCACAGAGAAGGTGCTAGCAGGGAATTCTCTGCCTGCTTTTCCCCAGTGCTCTGCAAGCTCTCCAGGACAACATAAAATCTGGGGCTCTGTGCTTTCTTTCATTCTGAACAAGTGTTACTGTTTTCTGCACAAAAGCGATTCTGCGAAGCAATGTGAAGACTTCTGCTTCCCAGGCACAGAGAAGGTGCTAGCAGGGAATTCTCTGCCTGCTTTTCCCCAGTGCTCTGCAAGCTCTCCAGGACAACATAAAATCTGGGGCTCTGTGCTTTCTTTCGTTCTGAACAAGTGTTACTGTTTTCTGCACAAAAGCGATTCTGCGAAGCAATGTGAACAGGCACAAAGAAGGTGCTAGCAGGGAATTCTCTGCCTGCCTTTCCCCAGTGCTCTGCAAGCTCTCCAGGACAACAGCAAATCTGGGGCTCTGTGCTTTCTTTCGTTCTGAACAAGTGTTACTGTTTTCTGCACAAAAGCGATTCTGCGAAGCAATGTGAACACTTCTGCTTCCCAGGCACAGAGAAGGTGGTAGCAGGGAATTCTCTGCCTGCTTTTCCCCAGTGCTCTGCAAGCTCTCCAGGACAACATAAAATCTGGGGCTCTGTGCTTTCTTTCGTTCTGAACAAGTGTTACTGTTTTCTGCACAAAAGCGATTCTGCGAAGCAATGGGAACACTTCTGCTTCCCAGGCACAGAGAAGGTGCTAGCAGGGAATTCTCTGCCTGCTTTTCCCCAGTGCTCTGCAAGCTCTCCAGGACAACATAAAATCTGGGGCTCTGTGCTTTCTTTCATTCTGAACAAGTGTTACTGTTTTCTGCACAAAAGCGATTCTGCGAAGCAATGTGAACACTTCTGCTTCCCAGGCACAGAGAAGATGCTAGCAGGGAATTCTCTGCCTGCTTTTCCCCAGTGCTCTGCAAGCTCTCCAGGACAACATAAAATCTGGGGCTCTGTGCTTTCTTTCGTTCTGAACAAGTGTTACTGTTTTCTGCACAAAAGCGATTCTGCGAAGCAATTTGAACACTTCTGCTTCCCAGGCACAGAGAAGGTGCTAGCAGGGAATTCTCTGCCTGCTTTTCCCCAGTGCTCTGCAAGCTCTCCAGGACAACATAAAATCTGGGGCTCTGTGCTTTCTTTCGTTCTGAACAAGTGTTACTGTTTTCTGCACAAAAGCGATTCTGCGAAGCAATGTGAACACTTCTGCTTCCCAGGCACAGAGAAGGTGCTAGCAGGGAATTCTCTGCCTGCCTTTCCCCAGTGCTCTGCAAGCTCTCCAGGACAACATAAAATCTGGGGCTCTGTGCTTTCTTTCGTTCTGAACAAGTGTTACTGTTTTATGCACAAAAGCGATTCTGCGAAGCAATGTGAACACTTCTGCTTCCCAGGCACAGAGAAGGTGCTAGCAGGGAATTCTCTGCCTGCTTTTCCCCAGTGCTCTGCAAGCTCTCCAGGACAACATAAAATCTGGGGCTCTGTGCTTTCTTTCGTTCTGAACAAGTGTTACTGTTTTCTGCACAAAAGCGATTCTGCGAAGCAATGTGAACACTTCTGCTTCCCAGGCACAGAGAAGGTGCTAGCAGGGAATTCTCTGCCTGCCTTTCCCCAGTGCTCTGCAAGCTCTCCAGGACAACATAAAATCTGGGGCTCTGTGCTTTCTTTCGTTCTGAACAAGTGTTACTGTTTTCTGCACAAAAGCGATTCTGCGAAGCAATGGGAACACTTCTGTTTCCCAGGCACAGAGAAGGTGCTAGCAGGGAATTCTCTGCCTGCCTTTCCCCAGTGCTCTGCAAGCTCTCCAGGACAACATAAAATCTGGGGCTCTGTGCTTTCTTTCGTTCTGAACAAGTGTTACTGTTTTCTGCACAAAAGCGATTCTGCGAAGCAATTTGAACACTTCTGCTTCCCAGGCACAGAGAAGGTGCTAGCAGGGAATTCTCTGCCTGCTTTTCCCCAGTGCTCTGCAAGCTCTCCAGGACAACATAAAATCTGGGGCTCTGTGCTTTCTTTCGTTCTGAACAAGTGTTACTGTTTTCTGCACAAAAGCGATTCTGCGAAGCAATGTGAACACTTCTGCTTCCCAGGCACAGAGAAGGTGCTAGCAGGGAATTCTCTGCCTGCCTTTCCCCAGTGCTCTGCAAGCTCTCCAGGACAACATAAAATCTGGGGCTCTGTGCTTTCCTTCGTTCTGAACAACTGTTACTGTTTTCTGCACAAAAGCGATTCTGCGAAGCAATGTGAACACTTCTGTTTCCCAGGCACAGAGAAGGTGCTAGCAGGGAATTCTCTGCCTGCTTTTCCCCAGTGCTCTGCAAGCTCTCCAGGACAACATAAAATCTGGGGCTCTGTGCTTTCTTTCGTTCTGAACAAGTGTTACTGTTTTCTGCACAAAAGCGATTCTGCGAAGCAATGTGAACACTTCTGCTTCCCAGGCACAGAGAAGGTGCTAGCAGGGAATTCTCTGCCTGCCTTTCCCCAGTGCTCTGCAAGCTCTCCAGGACAACATAAAATCTGGGGCTCTGTGCTTTCCTTCGTTCTGAACAACTGTTACTGTTTTCTGCACAAAAGCGATTCTGCGAAGCAATGTGAACACTTCTGCTTCCCAGGCACAGAGAAGGTGCTAGCAGGGAATTCTCTGCCTGCTTTTCCCCAGTGCTCTGCAAGCTCTCCAGGACAACATAAAATCTGGGGCTCTGTGCTTTCTTTCGTTCTGAACAAGTGTTATTGTTTTCTGCACAAAAGCGATTCTGCGAAGCAATGTGAAGACTTCTGCTTCCCAGGCACAGAGAAGGTGCTAGCAGGGAATTCTCTGCCTGCCTTTCCCCAGTGCTCTGCAAGCTCTCCAGGACAACATAAAATCTGGGGCTCTGTGCTTTCCTTCGTTCTGAACAAGTGTTATTGTTTTCTGCACAAAAGCGATTCTGCGAAGCAATGTGAACACTTCTGTTTCCCAGGCACAGAGAAGGTGCTAGCAGGGAATTCTCTGCCTGCCTTTCCCCAGTGCTCTGCAAGCTCTCCAGGACAACATAAAATCTGGGGCTCTGTGCTTTCCTTCGTTCTGAACAAGTGTTACTGTTTTCTGCACAAAAGCGATTCTGCGAAGCAATTTGAACACTTCTGCTTCCCAGGCACAGAGAAGGTGCTAGCAGGGAATTCTCTGCCTGCTTTTCCCCAGTGCTCTGCAAGCTCTCCAGGACAACATAAAATCTGGGGCTCTGTGCTTTCTTTCGTTCTGAACAAGTGTTACTGTTTTCTGCACAAAAGCGATTCTGCGAAGCAATGTGAACACTTCTGCTTCCCAGGCACAGAGAAGGTGCTAGCAGGGAATTCTCTGCCTGCCTTTCCCCAGTGCTCTGCAAGCTCTCCAGGACAACATAAAATCTGGGGCTCTGTGCTTTCTTTCGTTCTGAACAAGTGTTACTGTTTTCTGCACAAAAGCGATTCTGCGAAGCAATGGGAACACTTCTGTTTCCCAGGCACAGAGAAGGTGCTAGCAGGGAATTCTCTGCCTGCTTTTCCCCAGTGCTCTGCAAGCTCTCCAGGACAACATAAAATCTGGGGCTCTGTGCTTTCTTTCATTCTGAACAAGTGTTACTGTTTTCTGCACAAAAGCGATTCTGCGAAGCAATGTGAAGACTTCTGCTTCCCAGGCACAGAGAAGGTGCTAGCAGGGAATTCTCTGCCTGCTTTTCCCCAGTGCTCTGCAAGCTCTCCAGGACAACATAAAATCTGGGGCTCTGTGCTTTCTTTCGTTCTGAACAAGTGTTACTGTTTTCTGCACAAAAGCGATTCTGCGAAGCAATGTGAACAGGCACAAAGAAGGTGCTAGCAGGGAATTCTCTGCCTGCCTTTCCCCAGTGCTCTGCAAGCTCTCCAGGACAACAGCAAATCTGGGGCTCTGTGCTTTCTTTCGTTCTGAACAAGTGTTACTGTTTTCTGCACAAAAGCGATTCTGCGAAGCAATGTGAACACTTCTGCTTCCCAGGCACAGAGAAGGTGCTAGCAGGGAATTCTCTGCCTGCCTTTCCCCAGTGCTCTGCAAGCTCTCCAGGACAACATAAAATCTGGGGCTCTGTGCTTTCCTTCGTTCTGAACAAGTGTTACTGTTTTCTGCACAAAAGCGATTCTGCGAAGCAATGGGAACACTTCTGTTTCCCAGGCACAGAGAAGGTGGTAGCAGGGAATTCTCTGCCTGCTTTTCCCCAGTGCTCTGCAAGCTCTCCAGGACAACATAAAATCTGGGGCTCTGTGCTTTCTTTCGTTCTGAACAAGTGTTACTGTTTTCTGCACAAAAGCGATTCTGCGAAGCAATGGGAACACTTCTGCTTCCCAGGCACAGAGAAGGTGCTAGCAGGGAATTCTCTGCCTGCTTTTCCCCAGTGCTCTGCAAGCTCTCCAGGACAACATAAAATCTGGGGCTCTGTGCTTTCTTTCATTCTGAACAAGTGTTACTGTTTTCTGCACAAAAGCGATTCTGCGAAGCAATGTGAAGACTTCTGCTTCCCAGGCACAGAGAAGATGCTAGCAGGGAATTCTCTGCCTGCTTTTCCCCAGTGCTCTGCAAGCTCTCCAGGACAACATAAAATCTGGGGCTCTGTGCTTTCTTTCGTTCTGAACAAGTGTTACTGTTTTCTGCACAAAAGCGATTCTGCGAAGCAATGTGAACACTTCTGCTTCCCAGGCACAGAGAAGGTGCTAGCAGGGAATTCTCTGCCTGCCTTTCCCCAGTGCTCTGCAAGCTCTCCAGGACAACATAAAATCTGGGGCTCTGTGCTTTCTTTCGTTCTGAACAAGTGTTACTGTTTTCTGCACAAAAGCGATTCTGCGAAGCAATGGGAACACTTCTGTTTCCCAGGCACAGAGAAGGTGCTAGCAGGGAATTCTCTGCCTGCCTTTCCCCAGTGCTCTGCAAGCTCTCCAGGACAACATAAAATCTGGGGCTCTGTGCTTTCTTTCGTTCTGAACAAGTGTTACTGTTTTCTGCACAAAAGCGATTCTGCGAAGCAATTTGAACACTTCTGCTTCCCAGGCACAGAGAAGGTGCTAGCAGGGAATTCTCTGCCTGCTTTTCCCCAGTGCTCTGCAAGCTCTCCAGGACAACATAAAATCTGGGGCTCTGTGCTTTCTTTCGTTCTGAACAAGTGTTACTGTTTTCTGCACAAAAGCGATTCTGCGAAGCAATGTGAACACTTCTGCTTCCCAGGCACAGAGAAGGTGCTAGCAGGGAATTCTCTGCCTGCCTTTCCCCAGTGCTCTGCAAGCTCTCCAGGACAACATAAAATCTGGGGCTCTGTGCTTTCCTTCGTTCTGAACAACTGTTACTGTTTTCTGCACAAAAGCGATTCTGCGAAGCAATGTGAACACTTCTGCTTCCCAGGCACAGAGAAGGTGCTAGCAGGGAATTCTCTGCCTGCTTTTCCCCAGTGCTCTGCAAGCTCTCCAGGACAACATAAAATCTGGGGCTCTGTGCTTTCTTTCGTTCTGAACAAGTGTTATTGTTTTCTGCACAAAAGCGATTCTGCGAAGCAATGTGAAGACTTCTGCTTCCCAGGCAAGAGAAGGTGCTAGCAGGGAATTCTCTGCCTGCCTTTCCCCAGTGCTCTGCAAGCTCTCCAGGACAACATAAAATCTGGGGCTCTGTGCTTTCCTTCGTTCTGAACAAGTGTTATTGTTTTCTGCACAAAAGCGATTCTGCGAAGCAATGTGAACACTTCTGTTTCCCAGGCACAGAGAAGGTGCTAGCAGGGAATTCTCTGCCTGCTTTCCCCAGTGCTCTGCAAGCTCTCCAGGACAACATAAAATCTGGGCTCTGTGCTTTCTTTCGTTCTGAACAAGTGTTACTGTTTTCTGCACAAAAGCGATTCTGCGAAGCAATGTGAACACTTCTGCTTCCCAGGCACAGAGAAGGTGCTAGCAGGGAATTCTCTGCCTGCCTTTCCCCAGTGCTCTGCAAGCTCTCCAGGACAACATAAAATCTGGGGCTCTGTGCTTTCTTCGTTCTGAACAAGTGTTACTGTTTTCTGCACAAAAGCGATTCTGCGAAGCAATGTGAACACTTCTGCTTCCCAGGCACAGAGAAGGTGCTAGCAGGGAATTCTCTGCCTGCCTTTCCCAGTGCTCTGCAAGCTCTCCAGGACAACATAAAATCTGGGCTCTGTGCTTTCTTCGTTCTGAACAAGTGTTACTGTTTTCTGCACAAAAGCGATTCTGCGAAGCAATGGGAACACTTCTGTTTCCCAGGCACAGAGAAGGTGCTAGCAGGGAATTCTCTGCCTGCTTTTCCCCAGTGCTCTGCAAGCTCTCCAGGACAACATAAAATCTGGGGCTCTGTGCTTTCTTTCATTCTGAACAAGTGTTACTGTTTTCTGCACAAAAGCGATTCTGCGAAGCAATGTGAACACTTCTGCTTCCCAGGCACAGAGAAGGTGCTAGCAGGGAATTGTCTGCCTGCTTTCCCCAGTGCTCTGCAAGCTCTCCAGGACAACATAAATCTGGGGCTCTGTGCTTTCTTTCGTTCTGAACAAGTGTTACTGTTTTCTGCACAAAAGCGATTCTGCGAAGCAATGGGAACACTTCTGTTCCCAGGCACAGAGAAGGTGCTAGCAGGGAATTCTCTGCCTGCTTTTCCCAGTGCTCTGCAAGCTCTCCAGGACAACATAAAATCTGGGGCTCTGTGCTTTCTTTCGTTCTGAACAAGTGTTACTGTTTTCTGCACAAAAGCGATTCTGCGAAGCAATGTGAACTCAGGCACAAAGAAGGTGCTAGCAGGGAATTCTCTGCCTGCCTTTCCCCAGTGCTCTGCAAGCTCTCCAGGACAACAGCAAATCTGGGGCTCTGTGCTTTCTTTCGTTCTGAACAAGTGTTACTGTTTTCTGCACAAAAGCGATTCTGCGAAGCAATGTGAACACTTCTGCTTCCCAGGCACAGAGAAGGTGCTAGCAGGGAATTCTCTGCTGCCTTTCCCCAGTGCTCTGCAAGCTCTCCAGGACAACATAAAATCTGGGGCTCTGTGCTTTCTTCGTTCTGAACAAGTGTTACTGTTTTCTGCACAAAAGCGATTCTGCGAAGCAATGGGAACACTTCTGTTTCCCAGGCACAGAGAAGGTGCTAGCAGGGAATTCTCTGCCTGCTTTTCCCCAGTGCTCTGCAAGCTCTCCAGGACAACATAAAATCTGGGGCTCTGTGCTTTCTTTCGTTCTGAACAAGTGTTACTGTTTTCTGCACAAAAGCGATTCTGCGAAGCAATGTGAACACTTCTGCTTCCCAGGCACAGAGAAGATGCTAGCAGGGAATTCTCTGCCTGCTTTTCCCAGTGCTCTGCAAGCTCTCCAGGACAACATAAAATCTGGGGCTCTGTGCTTTCTTTCGTTCTGAACAAGTGTTACTGTTTTCTGCACAAAAGCGATTCTGCGAAGCAATGTGAACACTTCTGCTTCCCAGGCACAGAGAAGGTGCTAGCAGGGAATTCTCTGCCTGCTTTCCCCAGTGCTCTGCAAGCTCTCCAGGACAACATAAAATCTGGGGCTCTGTGCTTTCTTCGTTCTGAACAAGTGTTACTGTTTTCTGCACAAAAGCGATTCTGCGAAGCAATGGGAACACTTCTGCTTCCCAGGCACAGAGAAGGTGCTAGCAGGGAATTCTCTGCCTGCTTTTCCCCAGTGCTCTGCAAGCTCTCCAGGACAACATAAAATCTGGGGCTCTGTGCTTTCTTTCGTTCTGAACAAGTGTTACTGTTTTCTGCACAAAAGCGATTCTGCGAAGCAATGTGAACACTTCTGCTTCCCAGGCACAGAGAAGGTGCTAGCAGGGAATTCTCTGCCTGCCTTTCCCCAGTGCTCTGCAAGCTCTCCAGGACAACATAAAATCTGGGGCTCTGTGCTTTCTTTCGTTCTGAACAAGTGTTACTGTTTTCTGCACAAAAGCGATTCTGCGAAGCAATGTGAACACTTCTGCTTCCCAGGCACAGAGAAGGTGCTAGCAGGGAATTCTCTGCCTGCCTTTCCCCAGTGCTCTGCAAGCTCTCCAGGACAACATAAAATCTGGGGCTCTGTGCTTTCTTTCGTTCTGAACAAGTGTTACTGTTTTCTGCACAAAAGCGATTCTGCGAAGCAATGTGAACACTTCTGCTTCCCAGCACAGAGAAGGTGCTAGCAGGGAATTCTCTGCCTGCTTTCCCCAGTGCTCTGCAAGCTCTCCAGGACAACATAAAATCTGGGGCTCTGTGCTTTCTTTCGTTCTGAACAAGTGTTATTGTTTTCTGCACAAAAGCGATTCTGCGAAGCAATGTGAACACTTCTGTTTCCCAGGCACAGAGAAGGTGCTAGCAGGGAATTCTCTGCCTGCCTTTCCCCAGTGCTCTGCAAGCTCTCCAGGACAACATAAAATCTGGGGCTCTGTGCTTTCCTTCGTTCTGAAC
Source organism: Strix uralensis (assembly GCF_047716275.1). Classification (NCBI taxonomy): domain Eukaryota; kingdom Metazoa; phylum Chordata; class Aves; order Strigiformes; family Strigidae; genus Strix; species Strix uralensis. The sequence goes on from NW_027436927.1 coordinate 78,644, forward strand.
AAGTGTTATTGTTTTCTGCACAAAAGCGATTCTGCGAAGCAATGTGAACACTTCTGTTCCCAGGCACAGAGAAGGTGCTAGCAGGGAATTCTCTGCCTGCTTTTCCCCAGTGCTCTGCAAGCTCTCCAGGACAACATAAAATCTGGGGCTCTGTGCTTTCTTTCGTTCTGAACAAGTGTTACTGTTTTCTGCACAAAAGCGATTCTGCGAAGCAATGTGAACACTTCTGCTTCCCAGGCACAGAGAAGGTGCTAGCAGGGAATTCTCTGCCTGCCTTTCCCCAGTGCTCTGCAAGCTCTCCAGGACAACATAAATCTGGGGCTCTGTGCTTTCCTTCGTTCTGAACAAGTGTTATTGTTTTCTGCACAAAAGCGATTCTGCGAAGCAATGTGAACACTTCTGCTTCCCAGGCACAGAGAAGGTGTAGCAGGGAATTCTCTGCCTGCTTTCCCCAGTGCTCTGCAAGCTCTCCAGGACAACATAAAATCTGGGGCTCTGTGCTTTCTTTCGTTCTGAACAAGTGTTACTGTTTTCTGCACAAAAGCGATTCTGCGAAGCAATGTGAACACTTCTGCTTCCCAGGCACAGAGAAGGTGCTAGCAGGGAATTCTCTGCCTGCCTTTCCCCAGTGCTCTGCAAGCTCTCCAGGACAACATAAAATCTGGGGCTCTGTGCTTTCCTTCGTTCTGACAAGTGTTATTGTTTTCTGCACAAAAGCGATTCTGCGAAGCAATGGGAACACTTCTGTT
>NW_027436928.1:0-79380 GCF_047716275.1 Strix uralensis
TGTGGGGTGGTGGGTGCTGTTGGGTGCCTGACAGCTCCCAGCTTGGTTGTTGCACCCTGCAGTGTGTGGTGTTGGGTGCCTGACAGGATCCCGGTGTGGTTGTTGCACCCAGTGGTGAGGGGTGATGGGTGCTGTTGGGCGCCTGACACAATCCCAGGGTGGTGGTGGCACCCAGTGGTGTGGGGTGATGGGTGCTGTTGGGCGCCTGACAGGATCCAGGGTGGTTGTTGCACCCAGTGGTGAGGGGTGATGGGTGCTGCTGGGAGGACCCCAGTTGGTTGTTGCCCCCCATGATGTGGGGTGATGGGTGCTGTTGGGCGCCTGACAGGACCCGGATGGGTTGTTACACCTTGTGAGGTGGGGTGATGGGTGCTGCTGGGAGGACCCAGGTTGCTTGTTGCACCCCATGGTGAAGCTGTTGGGTGCCTGACAGCACCCAGGACGGTTGTTGCACCCCGCGACGAGGGGTGATGGGTGCTGTTGGGTGCCTGACAGGACCCCAGGGCAGTTGTGGGGCAGAGTGGCGGCCATTGGGTGCCTGCCAGGACCCAGGTTGGTTGTTGCACCCCACGGTGACGGGTGATGGGTGCTGTGGGCGCCTGACAGCACCCAGAGCGGTTGTTGCACCCCGGGGGGGGGGGGGGGGGTTGGGTGCCAACGGTTTCGGGGGTCCCTCCTGTCCCCCACAAACCCCCCTCCAGGACGGACCCAAAGGCCCCAGAACCGCCGACATCCCAGCGCCGGCTTATCCGACGGGACGTTCCTATTGTGTTTTGGGGCATTTTATTGTGTTTTGATGAATTTTATTGGATTTTATTGTGTTTCTCGGGGTCGGCGCTTCGCCTGCGCTTTCCCCCCAAAATTTTGCCTCCGCTGGGACTTTTGGGGCAAGTTCACCCCATTCGGGTCCGCGCCGCCGCTCGGAGGTTTCCTCCCGCCGGGGGGGGGGGGCCGCGTGCGGGCGTTCAAAAACGGGAGAAACGGGGCAAAAAAGGGGATTTAGCGGGATTTTCCTCAGCGGGGTCCCCAGCACCCGGATCCGCCGGCGCGGGGCTGGTTTGGGGGGTCGGACGCTTTTGCTGGTGGTTTTCCCTGAGGGGGACCTAAAATTGACCGTTTCTGTGGAAAATTATATATTTTTTTCCTGCTTTTTCTGGCTTGGCCTCAAACAGTGGGAAAAAAAGGCGTTTTTTAGGCCAAAACGGGCAGTTGGTTAAAAAAGCAACTTTGGTTTGAAAGTGAATCCGCTCGCTTTGAAACCTCTCAGGAATGGGGCCGTTTGGGTTTGGGACCCTCCTCTTTTCCCCTCAAAAACACTCAGAAAAGGGTCAATTCCCATTTTAGACCCCCCCCCCCCCTTTTCCAGAAAAGCGCAGAAATGGGTCAGTTGGGATTTTCACCCCTCAAAACGCTCAGAAACGGGTAAATCCTCCCAGCTCGGCCTCCCAAAGCCGCCGGCCGCTTCCTTTGGCTTTTTCGTAGCTTTTGGGCCGATTCTTTAATTATTTTTTCTCTCCGCAGCCCGAATCCCACAAACACTCCAGCGAGGCCGCGCGGACACCCCTGAATCAGCCCTAAAATTCACTTTTTTTAACTTTTTTCTCCACAGCGCAGCGTTAATACCCATTTTTTTTAAAACTTTTCCCTCCTCGGAGCAGCCCTAATACTGATTTTTTTTGAAACTTTTCCTCCCTTAGCACCAATAATAGCTATTTTTTTTTTTAACCTTTTTCTCCCCAGAGCCATTTTTAACGTTTATTACCCATTTTTAACGTTTTTCCCCGGAGCAGGAGCAGCGGGAGGTCAACCTCCATCTGTCCGTCCGTCCCCCTCCCGACAGCGAGCCGGGCGCTCGGGGCTCCCTGGATTTGAGGTGAAATAACGCTTTTTCCCCACTTCCCCAGCGGGAGGCCAACCCCCTCCCCCTCCTCTCTAACAACTTGTTGGTTTGGGTTTGTTTTTTTTTTTCCTTTTTTCCCTATTTTTGCCATTTCCAGCCCGTCCCGGCGGAGAACAATGGCGTCGCCGGCGGGGGGGGCGCCCACACCGACAAATTTTCATTAAAAATCCAAAATCAGGCAAAAAGTTCAGTTTTTTTTTTTTTTTCCCAGCATCACCAAGTTCTGGGCTTGCCCCACCACCAGGACCAACCACAAAACTGGGGAAAAACCCCCCAAAAAGCGCCAAACCGGCGATTTTTTCCGCTGTGGCAAAACGGCGCCTCGCTCCTCTTCAGCGCCCCGTTTTTTCCCTTTTTCCCCTCATTTTTGACGACGCCTCGCTTCTTTCTTTGTTCAAACTCTTCCCTTTCCTCCCTTTTTCTCGATTCGCTCCGTTCTTTTTAACCGTTTTCCCATCGTTTTCCCCATTTTTGTTTTTCCCCCTTTCCCGCCCCGCGGCTCGCCGTTTTTTTTTTTTTTTTTGGCCATTTTCAGGATTTTTCTGCCTTTTTCTGCTCCTTCCCGCGCCCGTTCGCCGCCGCGGCCGCCCCAAGGAGGTTGGGGGGGGGGGGGTGCTTTGTGTCTGGCAGCTGCCGGCGCAGGCAGCGGGCGGGTGTTCGCTTCCCCCCCCCCTCTCCCTTCTCCTCCCCTTCCCCGTCCGGGTGTCTACGTTTTTTCTCGAGGTGCGGGGAGTGGGAGCGTCACGTGTGTGGAAAATTCTCGTTGATGCTTTGCCAACGCGCCCCGCGCATGTCTGGTGCTGCCGGGGGGGGGGTGTGGAATGAAATTTTTTTTGGGGGGGGGAGCGTTTTTGGGGGGGGGGGGCAGGGGGGAAAAAAACCACCCGTGAAATGGCAGGATCAGGCCCGGTGGGGTTGAGCCCCGTCCCGGCGAGCGGCTGTGCTGAAGGTGATGGGGGGGGGGGGACAATGGGGAGGGGGTGAGGGGGGGGGACACACGATAAAAAAAAAATGGTGGAGGGGGGAAAAGGGGGGGGCAGGATGCGGCCCGGGCGCTTGGGCTGGGGGTGTCTCCTGCCATGAAGAAACCCCCCCTTGTGGATTTTTTTTTTTTTTTTTTTTCTCGCCACCATTTTCCGGCATCGTGTCGCCCCCCCCCCCCCCCCCCTCTCTAAGAGGGTTGAGGGGGGGGTTTCGGTGTTGTTTGGGTGGTCCCGGCAGCGCTGCCTGTTGCCGGCAGCGGGTTGGCAGCGGGCTGGCCGGCGGTGCCAAGGGATTAGGCAGGAATGTGACCCCGGCGGCGCCGGGTGTTGCTTCCTCTCCCCACGCCAAACTTGGCAGTGACCGTCACCCTCCCAGACCCCCCCCCGTCACCCCCCGTCACCCCCCCCCCTTCCCTCCGCGGCTCGGGGACACCGGGGGGGTTCCCTCGGCGACGGTGAGCTTCATCCCTGACCGCCAGCGGTCGGCTGGGACCTGTCAGCGAGCGCCGGGTGTGATTTATGGGGACGGACGGGTGACGTCGGCGGGGGACACACACACACACACACACGCACACACACGCGCTGGGTAGAGGACGTGCCAGCTCGTTGCAAGAGCCGCCGGGCAGATGTGACACCTCTCCCGGGTTTCACCCCGACCGGCTGCCAAAAACACCGGGGACAGCCAAGGCCGTGACACGGATGTAGGTGTCACCGCCCCCGGGATGGTCCTCGGGGATTCTTGGTGGCCCCTGTCACGGGGACGCCGGTGGCCCTCGGCCAAGAGGTTGGGAAATCCTCTGCTGGCGGTTGGTCACCGTCACGGTGACACCGGCGTCCCCCCCCCCCCCCCCACCCCCTGGGTGAGCGGTTGGGAAATCCTCTGCCGGCGGTTGGGGAGCGTCAGGCGGAGCGGAGCGATTGTGCCGAGCGGTTGAGCGCTTTTGGGGTCAAACAGGGGGGAATTGGTGGCGGTTGGTCGCCGTCACAGTGACACCAGTGTCCCCTGGGCGAGCGGATGGGAGATCCTCCGCCGGTGGTTGGTCCCTGCTACGGTGACACCGGTGTCCCCCCGGGTGACCCGTTGGGAGATCCTCCGCCAGCGGTTGGGGAGCGTCAGGCGAAGCGGAGCGATTGTGCCGAGCGGTTGAGCGCTTTTGGGGTCAAACGGGGGGAATTGGTGGCGGTTGGTCGCCGTCACGGTGACACCGGTGTCCCCTGGGCGAGCGGTTGGGGAATCCTCTACCAGGAGTTGGTCCCTGTCACGGTGACACCGGTGTCCCTCCGGGTGAGCGGATGGGAGATCCTCCGCCGGTGGTTGGTCCCTGTCACGGTGACACCGGTGTCCCCCCGGGTGAGCGGATGGGAGATCCTCCGCCGGTGGTTGGTCCCTGTCACGGTGACACCGGTGTCCCCCCGGGTGAGCGGATGGGAGATCCTCCGCCGGTGGTTGGTCCCTGCTACGGTGACACCGGTGTCCCCCCGGGTGACCCGTTGGGAAATCCTCCGCCGGTGGTTGGGGAGCGTCAGGCGAAGCGGAGCGATTGTGCCGAGCGGTTGAGCGCTTTTAGGGTCAAACAGGGGGGAATTGGTGGCGGTTGGTCACCGTCACGGTGACACCGGTGTTCCCTCGGGTGAGCGGATGGGAGATCCTCCGCTGGTGGTTGGTCCCTGCCACGGTGACACCGGTGTCCCCCTGGGTGAGCGGTTGGGAGATCCTCTGCCGGTGGTTGGTCCCTGTCACGGTGACACCGGTGTCCCCCCGGGTGAGCGGATGGGAGATCCTCCGCCGGTGGTTGGGGAGCGTCAGGCGGAGCGGAGCGATTGTGCCGAGCGGTTGAGCGCTTTTGGGGTCAAACGGGGGGAATTGGTGGCGGTTGGTCGCCGTCACGGTGACACCAGTGTCCCCTGGGCGAGCGGTTGGGGAATCCTCTACCAGGAGTTGGTCCCTGTCACGGTGACACCGGTGTCCCCCCGGGTGAGCGGTTGGGAGATCCTCTGCCGGTGGTTGGTCCCTGTCACGGTGACACCGGTGTCCCCCCGGGTGAGCGGTTGGGAGATCCTCTGCCGGTGGTTGGTCCCTGTCACGGTGACACCAGTGTCCCCTGGGCGAGCGGATGGGAAATCCTCCGCCGGTGGTTGGTCCCTGCTACGGTGACACCGGTGTCCCCCCGGGTGACCCGTTGGGAAATCCTCCGCCAGCGGTTGGGGAGCGTCAGGCGGAGCGGAGCGATTGTGCCGAGCGGTTGAGCGCTTTTAGGGTCAAACAGGGGGGAATTGGTGGCGGTTGGTCGCCGTCACGGTGACACCGGTGTCCCCTGGGCGAGCGGTTGGGGAATCCTCTACCAGGAGTTGGTCCCTGTCACGGTGACACCGGTGTCCCTCCGGGTGAGCGGATGGGAGATCCTCCGCCGGTGGTTGGTCCCTGTCACGGTGACACCGGTGTCCCCCCGGGTGAGCGGATGGGAGATCCTCCGCCGGCGGTTGGGGACTGTCAGGCGGAGCGGAGCGATTGTGCCGAACGATTGATCCCTCGTTGCTTTTAGGGTAAAAAAGCGGGAAAAAAGGGGCTCCTGCATGTGGGAAGAAGGGAAGAAATAACCCAGGGGGTTGCTCCAGCTGTTGGGGGGCCTCGTTTTTGGGGTAACACCCCCTTCTTTGGGGTATTTCCAGGAGGATTTTAGGGTTTGGCACCCGCGAAGCCGTGGCAGCTCCTCCAGGCCCCGCCTCCCACTAATTAATTTAGCCTTAACGAGTCTACTGGGTTGGGCAGGGCAGCCCTGGAGCTCTAGAAATCCCCGTCTGCCTGGCAGGGTGGGGGTGAATTTCCAGGGGGGGTAGAACACCCAGGAATTACCCCAAATATCTCAAAATCCTGTAATTTTACACCAAAACATGGTGGAAAACAGATTCCGGTTGCAAATGCCCCCAAAACTCCATTTCTGGTGGTTTTTTTTACCATTTTTTGGTGGTGTGAGTGGGTGTTGCTGGTGCCGTCGGTGGAGGGGCCTCGGGCTGTGACTGTTGGTTTTATTATCTTTGAGTTTTACCCAAAAAGTTGTTTTTTTGTTTTTTTTTTCCCCAAACATTTCTGCTCCAAAGGCCCGACCAAAGGTCGGTTGGTTTTGGGTCAAAAAACGGGGTATAAAGGTAATTGTGGTGCTGAATGGTGCTGGGAGTCCCAGCCCCTTTTTCTGCCCCAATTTTGGGCTCATTTCTGCCGGGGAAAGGCGGGTGGTGGCGTGTCCCTGTCACCCGCTGGCCACAGAGGGGACCTCAGTGTGGCTGCCTGTCCCCGTCACCCACCTCCGGGTGTGTCAGTGGGCTGGTGGCCACAGAGGGGACCTCAGTGTGGCCACCTGTGGCTGTCACCCACCTCCGTGTGTGTGTCACCAGGCTGGTGGCCACGTAGGGAACCTCAATGTGGCCACCTGTGACCGTCAGCCACCTGTGGGTGACACCGTGTTGGTGGCCATGAAAGGGACCTCAGCGTGGCCACCTGTCCCTGTTACCCACCTCTTTGTGTGTCACCGGGCTGGTGGCCACAGAGGGGACCTCAGCGTCGCTGCCTGTGGCCGTCACCCACCTCCATGTATGTCACTGGGCTGGTGGCCATGGAGGGGACCTCAGTGTGGCCACTTGTGGTTGTCACCTGCCTCCGGGTGTGTCAGTGGGCTGGTGGCCACAGAGGGGACCTCAGTGTGGCTGCCTGTCCCCGTCACCCGCCTCTGGGTGTGGCAACGTGTTGGTGGCCACAAAAGGGACCTCAGCGTGGCCGCCTGTCCCTGTCACCCGCCTCCAAGTGTTTCAGTGGGCTGGTAGCCACAGAGGGGACCTCAGTGTGGCCACCTGTGGCTGTCACCCACCTCTGTGTGTGTGTCACCAGGCTGGTGGCCACGTAGGGAACCTCAATGTGGCCACCTGTGACCGTCAGCCACCTGTGGGTGACACCGTGTTGGTGGCCATGAAAGGGACCTCAGCGTGGCCACCTGTCCCTGTTACCCACCTCTTTGTGTGTCACCGGGCTGGTGGCCACAGAGGGGACCTCAGCGTCGCTGCCTGTGGCCGTCACCCATCTCCATGTATGTCACTGGGCTGGTGGCCATGGAGGGGACCTCAGTGTGGCCACTTGTGGTTGTCACCTGCCTCCGTGTGTGTCAGTGGGCTGGTGGCCGCAGAGGGGACCTCAGTGTGGCTGCCTGTCGCCGTCACCCACCTCCGGGTGTGTCAGTGGGCTGGTGGCCACAGAGGCGACCTCGGTATAGTTGCCGGTCACCATCCTGGGGACCTCAGTGTGGCCACCTGTGGCTGTCAGCCGCCTCCGTGTGTGTCAGTGGGTTGGTGGCCACGGAGGGGACCTCAGCGTGGCCACCAGTGGCCATGACCCATCTTCCTGGGTGTGTCACCATCTTGATGGCTGTAGAGGGGACCTCAGCGTGGCCGCCTGTCCCTGTCACCCGCCTCTGTGTGTGGCAGTGGGTTGGTGGCCATGGAGGGGGCTTCATTGTGGCCACGTGTCCCTGTCACCCGTTTTCCTGCGTGTCACCGTCCCAGTGGCCACAGAGGGGACCGTGACACAGCTGAGTGTCCCCATCACCCACCTTCCTGGGTGTCACCATCCCGGTGGTCACGGAGGGGACCTCGCACGGTCACCCAGCCCTGTCAGCTGCCAGCGCCTGTCCCCGTGGCTCAGGCTGCCGTGTCCCCGCAGATGGTGACGACGAGCTGCTGCGGGGCCTCGAGGGGGCCCTGGGGGTGAAGAAGAAGAAACGGGGCCCCCGGAAGCAGAAGGAAAATAAACCCGGAAAACCACGGAAACGGAAAAAACTGGTGAGTTCCCCTGGGACAGGGAATGTCAGGGTCCTCCTGGTGTGGGTGATGGGGTCTGGGGACGGGTGACGGAGTCTCAGGGTGGCTGACGGGGTCTGGGGACGATGGGTGGAGTCTGGGGACGGGTGACAGACTCTGAGGGTGGCTGACGGGGTCTGGGGACGGGTGACAAACTCTCAGGGTGTCTGACGGGGTCTGGGGACGATGGATGGGGGTCTGGGGACAGGTGACAGACTCTGAGGGTGGCTGACAGGGTTTGGGGACGATGGATGGAGTCTGGGGACGGGTGACAGACTCTGAGGGTGGCTGACGGGGTCTGGGGACGATGGATGGAGTCTGGGGACGGGTGACAGACTCTGAGGGTGGCTGACGGGGTTTGGGGACGATGGATGGAGTCTGGGGATGGGTGACAGACTCTGAGGGTGGCTGACGGGGTCTGGGGACGGGTGACAAACTCTCAGGGTGGCTGACGGGGTCTGGGGACGATGGATGGGGATCTGGGGACGGGTGACAGACTCTGAGGGTGGCTGACAGGGTTTGGGGACGATGGATGGAGTCTGGGGACGGGTGACAGACTCTGAGGGTGGCTGACGGGGTCTGGGGACGATGGATGGGGGTCTGGGGACGGGTGACAGACTCTGAGGGTGGCTGACGGGGTCTGGAGATGGGTGACAGACTCTCAGGGTGTCTGACAGGGTTTGAGGACGATGGATGGAGTCTGGGGACGGGTGACAGACTCTGAGGGTGGCTGACGGGATCTGGGGATGGGTGACAAACTCTCAGGGTGGCTGACGGGGTCTGGGGACGATGGATGGGGGTCTGGGGACGAGTGACAGACTCTGAGGGTGGCTGACGGGGTCTGGGGACGGGTGACAAACTCTCAGGGTGGCTGACGGGGTCTGGGGACGATGGATGGGGGTCTGGGGACGGGTGACAGACTCTCAGGGTGGCTCCTGGGGTCTCCAGGCAGCTGACGGGGTCTGGGGGTGGGTGACAGACGGTTGACAGGGCTGAGGGCGACTGCCAGGTCTCAGGGTGGCTGATGGGACCCGGGGGTTACGGTTGACAGTGTCTAGGGGCAGCTGATGGGGTCTCATGATGGTTGATGGGGTTGGGGGCGACTGACAGGGTCCTGGGGCAGCTGATGGGGGTCTCAGGGGGGGTGACAGGCCCTGGGGATGGGTGACAGGCCCTGGGGATGGGTGACAGGGTCTGGGGATGGGTGACAGGCTCTTGCAGGTGGCTCACAGGGTCCTAGGGCGGCTGATTGGGGTCTCAGGGTGGTTCATGGGCTTGGGGGTGACTGACGGGGTCTTGTGGCGACTGATGGGGGTCTCGGGGCAACTGACGGGCTTGGGGGTGACTGAGGGGGTTGGGGGTGACTGATGGGGGTCTTGAGGCAGCTGACGGGGCTGGGGATGACTGACGGGGGGGGTCTTGGGGCGACTGATGGGGTTGGGGATGACTGCTGGGGTCCTGGGGTGACTGCTGGGGGTCTTGGGTGACTGACGGGGTCCTGGGGTGACTACCGGGGTGCTGGGGTGGCTGCTGGGGGTCCGGGAGTGACAAGTGCTGGGCGGGGGGTGTCAGGTGAGCGAGGATGAGCTGGAGTCGGAGCGGGAGGAGTACCAGCGCGAGGAGTACCGGGAGAAGTCGGAGAGCGGCGGCAGCGACTCCGGGGGGGCGGCCAGGAAGCGGCGGCGGAAGCACCGCGAGAAAAAAGAGAAAAAAACCAAGAGACGGAAAAAGACCGACGAGGAGGGGGGGCAGAAGGTGAAGGTACGGCAGGGAGGGGGGCACCCATGGGTGGGGGGGACACCCTGGGGCTCCCCTAGTGTTGCCCTGTGTGGGTGCTTGGAGGGGGGGGTGGGGGGGGGGGTGGTGTCCTGTCACCCGGCGTGAGGAACTCGGGGGGTTCTGTCACCCAGGGGGGTCCTTGTGGGGGTCCTGTCGCCTGTGTCAGGACCTGGGGAGGGGGGTCCCATCATCGTGGGGGTCCCATCACCCGTGGGGGTGCTCGTGGGGGGGTCCTGTGGCCTGTGTTGGGTACTAGGGGGGTCCTGTCACCCGTATGGGTGCTCATGGGGGTCCTGTCACCCCATGGGGGTCGTCATGGGGGTCCTGTGGCCTATGTTGGGGCCTGGGGGGGTCCCATCACCCATCCGGGTGCTCGTGGGGGTCCCATCACCCATGTCGGGGCCTGGGGGGGTCCCATCACCCGTGGGGGTGCTCGTGGGGGGGTCCTGTGGCCTGTGTTGGGTCCTAGGGGGGTCCCATCACCCATCCGGGTGCTCATGGGGGTCCCATCACCCATGTCGGGGCCTGGGGGGGTCCCATCACCCGTGGGGGTGCTCGTGGGGGGGTCCTGTGGCCTGTGTTGGGTCCTAGGGGGGTCCCATCACCCATCCGGGTGCTCATGGGGGTCCCATCACCCGTGGGGGTGCTCGTGGGGGGGTCCTGTGGCCTGTGTTGGGTCCTAGGGGGGTCCCGTCACCCATATGGGTGCTCATGGGGGTCCTGTCACCCCATGGGGGTCCTCATGGGGGTCCTCATGGGGGTCCTGTGGCCTATGTCGGGGCCTGGGGGAGTCCCATCACCCGTATGGGTGCTCGTGGGGGTCCTGTCACCCATGTTGGGGCTTGGGGGGGTTCCCATCACCCGTGGGGGTGCTCATGGGGGTCCTGTCACCCCACGGGGGTCCTCATGGGGGTCCTGTGGCCTATGCTGAGGCCTGGGGGGGTCCCATCACCCATGGCGGGACCTGGGGGGGTCCCAGCAGGTGACGTATCTCCTTTTCTTTTCTCTCCCTATTCCTGGGTGGTTTTTGTCCCCCTCTCCCCACCCCGTGTGTCCCCCCCCGTGTCCCCCCCCCCCTTTTCCCCGGCGCAGGCGGTGGAGCAGAAATCCTCGGCGCAGCTGCTGGGGGCCTGGGGGCTGGAGGATGTGGACCACGTCTTCACCGAGGAGGATTATCACACCCTCACCAACTACAAGGCCTTCAGCCAGTTCATGAGGTGGCGGGGGGGGGCGTGGGGGGCACCCTGGGGTGCTGGGGGGAAACCTCGGGGGAATGGGAGACACCTTGGGGGGATGGGGGGGGCACCTCAGGGTCCTGGAGGGTCTGTCTGGGTGCTGGGGGTCACTTCAGGGTGCTGGTGGGGGTCTTTTTAGGGTGTCTCAGTGTGCTGGGGGGCACCTCAGAGTCTTGGGGGGCTCTGGGGACACCTGAGGGTCTTGGGGGGCTCTGTGGGTGCTGGGGGACACTTCAGGGTGCTGGGGGGGGTCTTTTTAGGGTATTTGGGGGTGCTGGGGGGTACCTCAGGGTCCTGGGGGGCTCCAGGGATGCCTTGGGGTTCTGGGGGGCACCTCAGGGTCTTGGTGGGCTCTGGGGACACCTCAGGGTGCTGGGGGGCTCCTGAGGGTCTTGGGGGGCTCTGTGGGTGCTGGGGGACACTTCAGGGTGCTGGTGGGGATGTTTTTAGGGCAGCTCAGGGTGCTGGGGGGGGGCCCTTGAGGGGGCTGGTGGGGCACAAGGGTACCTGGAGGACCATGGGGGCATTTTGGGGTGCTGGGGGGGGTCCCAGCCCACCTCCCTCCCTCCCTGCCAGGCCCCTGATCGCCAAGAAGAACCCCAAAATCCCCATGTCGAAGATGATGACCATCCTGGGGGCCAAGTGGCGGGAATTCAGCGCCAACAACCCCTTCAAGGGCTCCGCCGCCGCCGTGGCCGCCGCCGCCGCCGCTGCCGCCGCCGCCGTGGCCGAGCAAGTGTCGGCCGCCGTGGCCGCCGTGGCCCCCGAGGCCCCCCCCCCGCCCCTGCGCAAGGCCAAGACCAAGGAGGGCAAAGGTGGGTGCTGCCGGGGGCCTCGCTGGGTTTGGGGGGGTCTTTGGGGGGGGACTTTAGTGGTCCCTGGGGGAGTTTGGGGGGTCCTTAGGGAGATCCTGGGGGGCTTAGGGGGTCCCTAGGGGGACTTTAGTGGTCCGTGGGGGAGTTTGGGGGTCCTTGCAGGGCTTTGGGGGTCCCTGGGGGAGTTTAGGGGGTCCCTGGGGGAACTCTGGTGGTCCCTGGGGGAGTTTTTGGGGTGCCTGGGGGGGACTTTTGTGGTCCCTGGAGGAGTTTGTGGGTCCCTGTGGGGCTTTGGGGGTCCCTGGGGGAGTTTAGGGGGTCCCTGGGGGAACTCTGGTGGTCCCTGGGGGAGTTTGGGGGTCCCTGCAGGGCTTTGGGGGTCCCTGGGGGGGGTTTGGGGGTTCCTTAGGGGGATTCTTGGGGGGCTTTGGGGGTCCCTGGGGGAGTTTGGGGGGTCCCTGGGGGAACTCTGGTGGTCCCTGGGGGAGTTTTTGGGGTGCCTGGGGGGGACTTTTGTGGTCCCTGGAGGAGTTTGTGGGTCCCTGTGGGGCTTTGGGGGTCCCTGGGGGAGTTTAGGGGGTCCCTGGGGGAACTCTGGTGGTCCCTGGGGGAGTTTGGGGGTCCCTGCAGGGCTTTGGGGGTCCCTGGGGGGGGTTTGGGGGTTCCTTAGGGGGATTCTTGGGGGGCTTTGGGGGTCCCTGGGGGAGTTTGGGGGGTCCCTGGGGGAACTCTGGTGGTCCCTGGGGGAGTTTTTGGGGTGCCTGGGGGGGACTTTTGTGGTCCCTGGAGGAGTTTGTGGGTCCCTGTGGGGCTTTGGGAGTCCCTGAGGGAGTTTAGGGGGTCCTTAGGGGGTCCCTGCGGGGCTTTGGGGGTCCCTGGGGGAGTTTGGGGGTTCCTCAGGGGGATTCTTGGGGGGCTTAGGGGGTCCCTAGGGGGACTTCAGTGGTCCCTGGAGGAGTTTGTGGGTCCCTGTGGGGCTTTGGGGGTCCCTGGGGGAGTTTGGGGGTCCCTGCGGGGCTTTGGGAGTCCCTGGGGGAGTTTAGGGGGTCCTTAGGGGGTCCCTGTGGGGCTTTAGGGGTCCCTGGCGGAACTCTGGTGGTCCCTGGGGGAGTTTAGGGGGTCCCTAGGGGGATCCTGGGGGGCTTTGGGTGTCCGTGGGGGAATTTGGGGCTCCCTGGGGAGATCCTGGGGGGGCTTTAGCGATCCTTCAGGGGGATTGGGGGTCCCTGGGCGAGTTTGGGGGGGTCCCTGGGAGGGGTTTTGGGGGTCCCTGTTTGGGTGGGTGCCTTGGAGGATCCTTGGGGTGATTCAGGGGGGGGGTCCCTGGGGCTGAGAGGGGTGGGGGTACCCCCAAACTTCCCCCCCCCCCCAGGTCCCGGCCACAAGAAGCGCAGCAAGAGCCCGCGGGTGCCGGAGCTGAAGAGGAAGATGAAGGGGAGGAAGATGGCGCCGCTGAAGATCAAACTGGGCGTCCTGGGGGGCAAACGCAAGAAAAGCAGCTCGGTAGGACCCGGGTGCTTGTGTGTGTGTCCCCCCCCCTTGTCCCCAAATGTCCCCAAGAGTCCCCAGATATCCCCAAGTGTCCCCAAACGGTGACACCAAGTCGCGTGGCCCCATCGTACGCCCCCAACGTCTCCCTGTTCCCCCCCCCCACCTCTCCCCGGTGCCGCTGTCCCCATGTCCCCCCCCCCACGCTGTCCCCACCCGTTGTTGTCACCCCGTTGTCACCCGTTGTCCCCCCCCCCGAACAGAGCGAAGACGCCGGGGAGGCGGAGGAAGACTCCGACGCCGAAAGCCCCGGGGTGTTGGGTGCCCCCCCCCGCCCCGACCCCACCACCCGTCTTAAAAAACTCAAACGGGGACGTCCCGGCCGCAAAAAGAAAAAGGGTGAGTGTGTCCCCAAGTGTCACCGCTGCCCGGGTGCCACCACCAACCCCCCCAGGCGGGGACACCGGGTGACATCTCCGTCCCGTCCCCCCCCGCCCCCCCCTCCCCAAACCCCTCTCTCCTTGCAGCCCCCTGCGCCGGCCTCAGCCGGGAGCGCGGCCCCGTGGGGACGGGCCCGGCGCCCGCGCACGGTGAGACACCCCCCCACCCCCTTCAGTGTCCCCAAATTGTCACCCGGGGTCCCCCCAAGCCCCTGGGGTCCCCCCTGAGTGGGGTTTTGGGGGCCCTTTCCTATAGTGGTGGTGGTGGCGTCCGGCGGGGGGGGGTGGGGGGGGGGAGGTAGCGGTGTCCCCGTGTCCCCCGGCCCTGTCCCCACCATCTCTCCTGGGCATTTGGGGTCCCCCAGTGTCCCCAGTGTCTCCCAGCTCCCTGGTGTCCCCCCATGTCCCCATCCTCCAGCAACCCCCTTCCCAGTGCCCCCATGTCCCCGGCCCCAGTGTCCCCAGTGTCCCCCTTCCCAGTATCCCTGTCCCCATGTCCCCAATCCCACCATATCCCCCTCCCCAGTGCTCTCCATGTCCCCCTCCCCCAGTACCCCTCAGCCCACCCGCCCCCCTCCCAGTTCCCCCAGTACCCCCATCCCTGGGTGTCCCCCTTCCCAGTATCCCTGTTCCCATGTCCTCAATCCCCCCATATCCCCCTCCTCAGTGCCCCCCATGTCCCCCTCCCCCAGTACCCCTCAGCTCCCCTCCCCTCCCAGTTCCCCCAGTACCCCCATCCCTGGGTGTCCCCCTCCCCAGTGCCCCCATCCCCCCATATCCCCATCCCCATGTCCCCCCATGTCCCCAGTGCCCCCCATCCAGTGCCCCCCATGTCCCCCTCAGCCCACCCCCTCTCCCAGTTCCCCCAGTAGCCCCATCCCCCTGTCCCCGTCCCGTGTCCCCCCCCCCCCCCCCCCCCAGTCCGGGTGGCAGCGGGCGGTGTGTGGCGTCCCCGCAGGGCCGGGCCCGGAGGAGGAGGGGGATGGCTACGAGACGGACCACCAGGACTACTGCGAGGTGTGCCAGCAGGGCGGGGAGATCATCCTCTGCGACACCTGCCCCCGCGCCTACCACCTCGTCTGCCTCGACCCCGAGCTCGACCGCGCGCCCGAGGGGCGCTGGAGCTGTCCCCACTGCGTGAGCGACGGGACGGGGGGGCCCTGGGGGGGGTTTGGGGGTCACTGGGGGGATCCTGGGAGGTTTTGGGGGATGCTGGGGGGGATTTGGGGTCACTAGGAGGATGCTGAGGGGATTTGGGGGTCACTAGAGGGATCCTGGGAGGGTTTGGGGGTCACTAGGAGGATGCTGGGGGGGTTTGGGGGTCACTAGGAGGATGCTGGGGGCAGTTTGGGGGACCCTGGGGGGGTTTGAGGGTCACTAGGAGGATGCTGGGGGGGTTTGGGGGTCACTAGGGGGATCCTGGGGGGGATTTGGGGGTCACTAGGAGGATGCTGGGGGCAGTTTGTGGGATCCTGGGGGGGTTTGGGGGTCACTAGGGGCATCCTGGGGGGGATTTGGGGGTCACTAGGAGGATGCTGAGGGGGTTTGGGGGTCACTAGAGGGATCCTAGGGGGCTTTGGGGGTCACTAGGAGGATGCTGGGGGGTTTGGGGGTCACCATGAGGATGCTGGGGGCAGTTTGTGGGATCCTGGGGGGGTTTGAGGGTCACTAGGGGGATCTGGGGGTCACCAGGATGATGTTGGGGGCAGTTTGGGGGATCCTGGGGGGTTTGAGGGTCACTAGGGGGATCCTGGGGGGGTTTGGGGGTCACTAGGAGGATGCTGGGGGGGTTTGGGGGTCACTAGGAGGATGCTGGGGGCAGTTTGGGGGACCCTGGAGGGGGGTTGAGGGTCACTAGGGGGATCCTGGGGGGGTTTGGGGGTCACTAGGGGGATCCTGGGGGGGTTTGGGGGTCACTAGAGGGATCCTGGGGGTTTTGGGGGTCACTAGGAGGATGCTGGGGGTGGTTTGGGGGACCCTGGGAGGGTTTGGGGGTCACTAGGGGGATGCTGGGGGGGGTTGGGGGTCATTAGGGGGTTCTGGGGGGGTTTGGGGGTCACTAGGGGGATCCTGGAGGCAGTTTGGGGCTCCCTGGGGAGGTTTGGGGATGTCCCCGGGAGTTTGGGTGTCCCTCAGGGTGTCCCCAAGAGGTTTGGGTGTCCCTCAGGGTGTCCCTCAGGGTGTCCTGAACAGGTTGAGTGTCCCTCAGGGCATCCCAGCAGGTTTGGGTGTCCCTCAGGGTGTCCCTAGAAGGTTTGGGTGTCCTTCAGGGTGTCCCCAAGAGGTTTGGGTGTCCCTGGAGATTTGGGTGTCCCTCAGGGTGTCCCCAAGAGTTTTGGGTGTCCCTGGGAGGTTTGGGTGTCCCTCAGGGTGTCCCTGGAGGTTTAGGTGTTCCTCAGGGTGTCTCCAACAGGTTGGGTGTTCCTCAGGGTGTCCCTCAGGGTGTCCCTGGAGGTTTGGGTGTTCCTCAAGGTGTCCCTGGAGGTTTGGGTGTTCCTCAGGGTGTCCGTCAGGGTGTCCCTGGAGGTTTGGGTGTCCCTCAAGGTGTCCCTGGAGGTTTGGGTGTTCCTCAGGGTGTTCCCAAGAGGTTTGGGTCTCTCTGGGAGGTTTGGGTGTCCCTCAGGGTGTCCCTGGAGGTTTGGGTGTCCCTCAGGGTGTCCCTCAGGGTGTCTCCAAGAGGTTTGGGTGTTCTCAGGGTGTCCCTGGCGGTTTGGGTGTCCCTCAGGGTGTCCGTCAGGGTGTCCCTGGAGGTTTGGGTGTCCCTCAGGGTGTCCCTAGAGGTTTGGGTGTTCTCAGGGTGTCCCCAACAGGTTGGGTGTCCCTCAGGGTGTCCCTCAGGGTGTCCCTGGAGGTTTGGGTGTTCCTCAGGGTGTTCCCAAGAGGTTTGGGTCTCCCTGGGAGGTTTGGGTGTCCCTCAGGGTGTCCCTGGAGGTTTGGGTGTCCCTCAGGGTGTCCCTCAGGGTGTCCCCAAGAGGTTTGGGTGTCCCTCAGGGTGTCCGTCAGGGTGTCCCTGGAGGTTTGGGTGTTCTCAGGGTGTCCCTGGAGGTTTGGGTGTACCTCAGGGTGTCCCCAACAGGTTGGGTGTCCCTCAGGGTGTTCCTCAGGGTGTCCCTGGAGGTTTGGGTGTCCCTCAGGGTGTCCCTCAGGGTGTCCCCCCAGGAGGTTTGGGCCTCCCCGGGTGCCATTTCGGGCACCATCCGCAGAGCTTTGGGGAGGGGGTTGCCTGAGCCTGGGTGTCCCTCAGGAGAAGGAGGGGGTGCAGTGGGAGGCGAAGGAGGAGGAGGAGGAGGAGGAGGAGGAGGAGGAGGAAGGGGAGAAGGAGGAGGAGGACGACCACATGGAGTACTGCCGCGTCTGCAAGGACGGGGGGGAGCTGCTGTGCTGCGACGCCTGCGTGTCCTCCTACCACATCCACTGCCTCAACCCCCCCCTGCCCGAGGTCCCCAACGGCGAGTGGCTCTGTCCCCGCTGCACGGTACGGGGGGGACACGGGGACAGCGGGGACATGGTGGGGGGACACGGGGACATGGAGGGGGACATGGGGGTGACCCGGGGATTGGGGGGACACAGGGGGGACATGGGGACGGGGGAGGGGACACGGGGACATGGGGGAGACATGGGGACAGGGGGGACATGGCAGGGACATGGGGGACATGGGGGGTGACCTGGGGATGGGGGGGACACGGGGGACATGGGGACGGGGGGGGACATGGGGACATGGGGGAGACATGGGGGGGACATGGGGACGGGACACAGGGACATGGAGGGGGACATGGGGACATGGCAGGGACATGGGGGACATGGGGGGTGACCTGGGGATGAGGGGGACACAGGGGGGACATGGGGAGACATGGTGGGACATGGGGACATGGGGGGGGACATAGGGGACAGGGACATGGGGACACAGGGGGGACATGGGGATGGGGGGGGACATGGGGGGTGACCCGGGGGGACAGCGGGGACATGGGGGGGGGACACGGGGATGGGGGGGGGCACAGGGGGGACATGGTGGGGGGACACGGGGACATGGAGGGGGACATGGGGACAGGGCGGACATGGGGACGGGGGGGGACATGGGGGGTGACCCGGGGATTGGGGGGACACAGGGGGGACATGGGGACGGGGGGGGGGACACGGGGACATGGGGGAGACATGGGGGGGACATGGGGACGGGACACAGGGACATGGAGGGGGACATGGGGACAGGGGGGACATGGCAGGGACATGGGGGACATGGGGGGTGACCTGGGGATGAGGGGGACACAGGGGGGACATGGGGAGACATGGTGGGACATGGGGACATGGGGGGGGACATAGGGGACAGGGACATGGGGACACAGGGGGGACATGGGGACAGGGGGGGACATGGGGGGTGACCCGGGGGGACAGCGGGGACATGGGGGGGGGACACGGGGATGGGGGGGGGCACAGGGGGGACATGGTGGGGGGACACGGGGACATGGAGGGGGACATGGGGACAGGGCGGACATGGGGACGGGGGGGGACATGGGGGGTGACCCGGGGATTGGGGGGACACAGGGGGGACATGGGGACGGGGGGGGGGACACGGGGACATGGGGGAGACATGGGGGGGACATGGGGACGGGACACAGGGACATGGAGGGGGACATGGGGACAGGGGGGACATGGCAGGACATGGGGGACATGGGGGGTGACCTGGGGATGAGGGGGACACAGGGGGGACATGGGGAGACATGGTGGGACATGGGGACATGGGGGGGGACATAGGGGACAGGGACATGGGGACACAGGGGGGACATGGGGACGGGGGGGGACATGGGGGGTGACCCGGGGGGACACGGGGACAGCGGGGACATGGGGGGGGGACACGGGGATGGGGGGGACACAGGGGGGGACACGGGGACAGGGGGGGGACACGGGGACAGGGGGGGGACATGGGGACAGGGGGGGGACATGGGGACATGGAGGGGGACAGGGGGACAGAGGGGACATGATGGGGACATGGGGGGTGACCTGGGGATGAGGGGGACACAGAGGGGACATGGGGAGACATGGTGGGACATGGGGACATGGGGGGGACATGGGGGACATGGAGATGGGGGGGACATGGCAGGACACGGGGACATGGGGGGGACAGGGGATGGGGGGGCATGTGGGACATGGGGGGGACATGGGGGGACACGGGGACATGGGGGGGGACCTGGGGGGACACGGGGATATGGGGGGACATGGCGGGACGGGGGGGGACATGGCAGGACACAGGGACATGGGGGGGGACATGGGGACAGGGACATGGGGGGACATGGGGGGATACAGGGACATGAGGGGGGATACAGGGGGACACAAGGACAGTGGGGGACATGGGGGGGGACACGGGGGGACAGGGGAACGGTGGGGGACACAGGGACATGGGGAGGGACATGGGTAACACCCGAGGGACATGGGGGATGGGGACATGGGGGACACGGGGACATGGGGGGACACAGGGACAGGGCGGGATGTGGGGACATGGGACAAGGGGGACATGGGGGACACGGGGATGGGGGGGACACAAGGACGTGGGGGGACACAGGGACAGGGCGACACGGGGGGACATGGGGGCCATGGGGACGGGGGGGCCACGGGGCCGAGGACAGGGACATTGGGGACAGCCACCCCTTGGGGGGACATCCTGCCCGCCCCCCCCCCCCCCCGGGGGTGCTCTGGATGTCATGGGGGGGCCCCCCCCAGCCTTGTCCCCATGTCCCCAACCCCTCTGTGTGTGTCCCCCCCCCCCCCCCCAGTGCCCGGTGCTGAAGGGGCGGGTCCAGAAGATCCTGTACTGGCGATGGGGGGAGCCCCCCCCCCCCTGTGGCCGCCCCCCCCGGGGCCCCCCCCCCCCGAGGGCCCCCCCCCCGGCGCTGCAGGGTCGCTCGGAGCGGGAATTCTTCGTCAAGTGGGTGGGACTCTCCTACTGGCACTGCTCCTGGATCAAGGAGCTGCAGGTACGGGGGGGCCCCCGCACCCCCAAAATGCCGGGGGGGGGCCCATCGCTCCCTTTGGGGGGGGGCGCTGATACTGGCTGATACTTGGGGGGCGCCCGATTCGCCCATTCGGGAGGGGGGGGGGGGGGGGGGGGGCTGATATGGGAGGGGGTGCCTGTCCCTCTGAGGGGACCCCCTGGTATGGGGGGGGGGCCTATTCGCCCATTCTGGGGGGGCCCTGATATTGGGGGGCCCCGTCTACCCCTTTAGGGGGGCCTGATACTGGGGGGGGGGGCCCTGATATGTGGGGGGGCCCTATTTGCCTATTCTGGGGGGGGCCCTGATATTGGGGGGCCCCGTCTACCCCTTTAGGGGGGCCTGATACTGGGGGGGGGGGGGCTGATACTTGGGGGGGCCCTATTCCCCCATTCTGGGGGGGCCCTGATAGTGGGGGGGCCCCATCTACCCCTTTAGGGGGGCCTGATACTGGGGGGGGGGGGCCCTGATACTTGGGGGGCCCTATTCCCCCATTCCGGGGGGGCCCTGATATTGGGGGGGCCCCATCTACCCCTTTAGGGGAGCCTGATACTGGGGGGGGCTGTCTGTACCTCAGAGGGGGGGCCCTGGTACTTGGGGGGGGCCCTATTAGCCCATTCTGGGGGGGCCCTGATATTGGGGGGGCCCCGTCTACCCCTTTAGGGGGGCCTGATACTTGGGGGGCCCTATTTGCTCATTCTGGGGGGGCCTGTCTATTCCTCTTGGGGGCCCCCTGATAGTTGGGGGGGCCCTATTCCCCCATTCTGGGGGGGCCCTGATATTGGGGGGGCCCCATCTACCCCTTTAGGGGGGCCTGATACTGGGGGGGGGGGGCTGTCTATACCTCAGGGGGGGGGCCCTGGTACTTGGGGGGGCCCTATTAGCCCATTCTGGGGGGGCCCTGATATTGGGGGGCCCCCCCCCCTCCTTTAGGGGAGCCTGATACTGGGGGGGGGGGGGGCTGATACTGGCCCCCCCCCATTCCCACACCAGCACCCTCATTCCTCCCCCTACCCCCCCCCCAATTCCAGAGCCCCTTGTGGGGGGGTTCAGGGGGGTGCTTGGGGGGCCCCCCCCCTCCCCGTTTCTAATTTTGGGGTGCCCCCCCCCCCCCCCCAACAGCTGGAGATCTTCCACCTGGTGATGTACCGCAACTACCAGCGCAAGAACGACATGGACGAGCCCCCCCCCCTCGACTACGGGTCGGGGGACGACGACCCCAAAAGTGAGAAACGGGGGGGGGCCGGGGGGGACCCCCTTTTCGGGGGGATGGAGGAACGGTTCTACCGCTACGGCATCAAACCCGAGTGGATGACGGTGCATCGCATCATCAACCACAGGTGGGGGGGGGCACCCATGGGTGCTGAGGGGGGGTGGGGGGCTCAAGGGACACCCCCCCCGCCACTCCTGGGGACCCCCAAAATGGGGAGGGGGTGGGTGGTATTGGGAGAGCCTGGGTGGGGGTTTGGGGGCATCTCAGGGACATTCTGGGCACCCTTGGGTGCTCCTGGACACCCCCAGCACCCATGGGTGACCCATTGGCACTGGGGGACCCCCACAGGCCCCCCCCCCAGCACCAGGGGACCCCCTACAGCCCCCCCACCCCAGCACCCATGGGTGCTTCCCGGCACTAGGGAACCCCCACAGCCCCCCCTAGATGGGGAGAACCTGGATGTGGTTTGGGGACACCCCAGGGACATTCTGGGCACCCTTGGGTGCCCCTGGACACCCACAGCACCCATGGGTGACCCCCTGGCACTAGGAGATCCCCACAGCCCCCCCCCCCCCCCCCCCCAAATTGTCAGCATCAGCCATGGGGGCAGGGGAGCACCTAGGTGGAGGTTTGGGGCACCCCAGAGACATTCTGGGCACCCTTGGGTGCCCCTGGACATCCCCAGCACCCATGGGTGACCCACTAGCACCAGGGGACCCCCTACAGCCCCCCCACCCCAGCACCCATGGGTGCTTCCCGGCACTAGGGAACCCCCACAGCCCCCCCTAGATGGGGAGAGCCTGGATGTGGTTTGGGGACACCCCAGGGACATTCTGGGCACCCTTGGGTGCCCTTGGACACCCACAGCACCCATGGGTGACCCCCTGGCACTAGGAGATCCCCACAGCCCCCCCCCCCCCCCAAATTGTCAGCATCAGCCATGGGGGCAGGGGAGCACCTAGGTGGAGGTTTGGGGCACCCCAGAGACATTCTGGGCACCCTTGGGTGCCCCTGGACACCCACAGCACCCATGGGTGCCTCAGGCACTGTCCCCACATGACCCCGTGTCCCCAGGTGACCTCATGTCCTCACTGTGTGACACACGTCCCTGTCCCCGGGTGACCCCTTGTCCCCGGGTGACCCCTGCCCTCAGGGTGTCCCCGGTGTCTCCCTGACGGCAGCGGGTGACACCGGTGACAGCGGGTGACGCTTCCGCGTGTCCCCTTGTCACCCACACCCTGGAGGCACGTGGCAGCCCCTCCCCCTGCCCTGTCCCTGTGTCCCCAGTGTCCCCATTGTCCCCACGGTGCCTGTTGTCCCCAGTAGCACCTGTTGCCCCCATGGTGCCTCTTGTCCCCATTGTCCCTGTTGTGGGCCATGACCCCCATTGCCCCCCAGTGTCCCCATTGTCCCCACGGTGCCCGGTGTCCCCGTGGTGCCTGTTGTCCCCATTGTCCCTGTTGTGAGCCATGACCCCCGTTAGCCCCTCAGTGTCCCCATTGTCCCCTGGGTGCCCATTGTCCCCAGTGTCCCCATTGTCCCCTGGGTGCCCGGTGTCCCCTGGGTGCCCGGTGTCCCCGTGGTGCCTGTTGTCCCCATTGTCCCTGTTGTGAGCCATGACCCCCGTTGCCCCCCAGTGTCCCCATTGTCCCCACGGTGCCTGTTGTCCCCAGTAGCACCTGTTGCCCCCATGGTGCCTCTTGTCCCCATTGTCCCTGTTGTGGGCCATGACCCCCATTGCCCCCCAGTGTCCCCATTGTCCCCTGGGTGCCTGTTGTCCCCAGTGGTACCTGTTGCCCCCACGCTGCCTGTTGTCCCCATTGTCCCCATCGTCCCTGGTTTGGGCCATGACCCCCAGTGTCCCCATTGTCCCCACGGTGCCCGGTGTCCCCTGGGTGCCTGTTGTCCCCAATGGTTCCTGTTGCCCCCGTGGTGCCCGGTGTCCCTGGTGTCCCCGGTCCGGGCCGTGCCCCCCGTTGCCCCCCGGTGTCCCCGGTGTCCCCGGGGCGGGCGGTGACGCGGTGCCGCGCAGCGTGGACCGGAAGGGGCAGTACCACTACCTGGTGAAGTGGCGGGACCTGCCCTACGACCAGGCCACCTGGGAGGAGGACGAGATGCCCATCCCCGACTACGACCTCCACAAGCTGGCTTACTGGAAACACCGGTGAGGGACTGGGGGGGACACGGGGACATGGGGACATGGGGGTGTCCCTACTGGAAACACCGGGGAGGGACTGGGGGGCGCTGGGGGGACATGGGGACGTGGGGACGTGGGGATGTCCCTACTGGAAACACCGGTGAGGGACTGGGGGGCACTGGGGGAACACAGGGACATGGGGATGTGGCTACTGGAAACACCGGTGAGGGACTGGGGGGCACTGGGGGGACACGGGGACATGGGGACATGGGGATGTCCCTACTGGAAACACCGGTGAGGGACTGGGGGGCACTGGGGGGACACGGGGACATGGGGGTGTCCCTACTGGAAACACCGGGGAGGGACTGGGGGGCACTGGGGGGGACACGGGGACATGGGGGTGTCCCTACTGGAAACACCGGGGAGGGACTGGGGGGCACTGGCGGGGACACGGGGACACGGGGACATGGGGATATGGGGATGTCCCTACTGGAAACACCGGTGAGGGACTGGGGGGGACTGGGGGGGACACGGGGACGTGGGGACATGGGGATGTGGGGATGTGCCTGCTGGAAACACCAGTGAGGGACTGGGAGGGACTGGGGGGGGACACAGCGACATGGGGATGTGCCTGCTGGAAACACTGGTGAGGGACTGGGGGGCACTGGGGGGGACACGGGGACATGGGGATGTGCCTACTGGAAACACTGGTGAGGGACTGGGGGGCACTGGGGGGACACGGGGACGTGGGGACATGGGGATATGGGGATATGGGGATGTCCCTACTGGAAACACCGGGGAGGGACTGGAAGGGACTGGGGGGGACACAGGGACATGGGGATGTGGCTACTGGAAACACTGGTGAGGGACTGGGGGGCACTGGGGGGGACACGGGGACATGGGGATGTGCCTACTGGAAACACTGGTGAGGGACTGGGGGGCACTGGGGGGACACGGGGACGTGGGGACATGGGGATATGGGGATATGGGGATGTCCCTACTGGAAACACCGGGGAGGGACTGGAAGGGACTGGGGGGGACACAGGGACATGGGGATGTGGCTACTGGAAACACTGGTGAGGGACTGGGAGGGACTGGGGGGGACACGGGGACGTGGTGACGTGGGGATGTCCCTACTGGAAACACCGGTGAGGGACTGGGAAGGACTGGGAGGGGACACAGGGACATGGGGATGTGGCTACTGGAAACACTGGTGAGGGACTGGGAGGGACTGGGGGGGTCACAGGGGGACATGGGGACATGGGGATGTGCCTGCTGGAAACACCAGTGAGGGACTGGGGGGGGACACGGGGACAGGGGGGGACACAGGGATGTGGGGATGTGGCTACTGGAAACACTGGTGAGGGACTGGGAGGGACTGGGGGGGACATGGGGACATGGGGATGTGGCTACTGGAAACACCAGTGAGGGACTGGGAGGGACTGGGGGGGACACGGGGGGACGCAGGGGTGTGGGGACGTGGGGATGTGGCTACTGGAAACACTGGTGAGGGACTGGGGGCGACTGGGGGGGACAAGGGGGGGACATGGGGGTGTATCCTCACACTGCCCCTGTGTCCCCTGTCCCTCCCATGTTCCCCCCCCTTGTCCCTGTGTCCCCCCATGTCCTAATGTCCCCCCATGTCCTCATGTCCCCCCCCATGTCCCCCCCCGTGTCCCCCCCGTGTCCCCCGTGTCCCCAGGGAGGTGTTTATGGGGGAGGACCCGGCCCAGCCCCGGCGCTACAAGAAGAAGAAGAAGGAGACGCCGGGGGAGGGACCCCCCGACTCCCCCACCAACGACGTGAGTGCCCCGACACCTGGGGGGCCCCCCAAATCCTGGGGGTCCCCCCCCCATGGTCCCTTGGGTGTGTCCTCCCCAACACCTGGGTGCTCCCTGGATGCCTGGGTCCCCCCATGGACCCTTGGGTGTCTCCCCAAACCTGGGTGTCCCCCCCAGCCACCTGGGTCCCCCCCATGGTCCCTTGGGTGTCCCCCCAAATCTGGGGGTGTCCCCCCAAACCTGGGTCCCCCCCATCCACCTGGGTCCCCCCCATGGTCCCTTGGGTGTCCCCCCAAATCTGGGGGTGTCCCCCCAAACCTGGGTCCCCCCCATCCACCTGGGTCCCCCCCATGGACCCTTGGGTGTCCCCCCAAAGCTGGTGGGTGTCCCCCATCCACCTGGGTCCCACCCATGGTCCCTTGGGTGTCCCCCCAAATCTGGGGGTGTCCCCCCAAACCTGGGTCCCCCCCATCCACCTGGGTCCCCCCCATGGTCCCTTGGGTGTCCCCCCAAAGCTGGGGGTGTCCCCCCAAACCTGGGTCCCCCCCATCCACCTGGGTCCCCCCCATGGACCCTTGGGTGTCCCCCCAAAGCTGGTGGGTGTCCCCCATCCACCTGGGTCCCACCCATGGTCCCTTGGGTGTCCCCCCAAACCTGGGTCCCCCCCATCCACCTGGGTCCCCCCCATGGACCCTTGGGTGTCCCCCCAAAGCTGGTGGGTGTCCCCCATCCACCTGGGTCCCACCCATGGTCCCTTGGGTGTCCCCCCAAATCTGGGTGTCCCCCCCCCAAAACTGGGTCCCCCCCATGGACCCTTGGGTGTCCCCCCAAACCTAGTGGGTCCCTCCCATCCACCTGGGTCCCACCCATGGACCCTTGGGTGTCCCCCCAAAGCTGGTGGGTGTCCCCCATCCACCTGGGTCCCACCCATGGTCCCTTGGGTGTCCCCCCAAATCTGGGTGTCCCCCCCCAAAACTGGGTCCCCCCCATGGACCCTTGGGTGTCCCCCCAAACCTAGTGGGTGTCCCCCATCCACTTGGGTCACACCCATGGACCCTTGGGTGTCCCCCCAAATCAGGGTGTTGTCCCCCAAAACTGGGTCCCCCCCCATGGTCCCTTGGGTATCCCCCAAATCTCAGTCCCCCCACAGACCCTTGGTGTCCCCCCAAACCTAGTGGGTCCCCCCATCCACCTGGGTCCCACCCATGGACCCTTGGGTGTCCCCCCAAATCTGGGTGTTGTCCCCCAAACCTGGCTCCCCCCCATGGTCCCTCACGTGTCCCCCGGCCACCTGGGTGTCCTGGGACCTCCATGACCCCCTGAGGCACCTTGAAGTGGGGGGGGCAGGGTTAGACCTCCCGGCCGCCTGTTCCCCACCCGCCCCCCGTCCGACTGACGCCTTCCCCCCGCGCCCCCCCCGGCAGCCGACGGTGAAGTACGAGACGCAGCCGCGGTTCATCACGGCGACGGGCGGCACCTTACACCTCTACCAGCTGGAGGGGCTCAACTGGCTGCGCTTCTCCTGGGCCCAGAGCACCGACACCATCCTGGCCGACGAGATGGGCTTGGGCAAGACCATCCAGACCATCGTCTTCCTCTACTCGCTCTACAAGGAGGTGAGCTCGCTCTCGCCTGCGCCCCGGTGTCACCCGCTCGGGCCCCGGTGGCACCCGCTTGGGCCCTGGTGTCACCCACGTGGGTCTGGTGTTTCCTACTTGGCCCCCGTGGCACCCACCTGGCCCCTATGGCACCCACTTGGCCCCTGGTGTCAACCAGCTGGCCTTGGTGTCTGCTCTTTGGCCCCTGGTGTCAATTGCCTGGCCCTGGTATCACCTGTATGGCCCCCGTGTCACCCACTTGGCCCCCATGTCACCCGTCTTGGCCCCTGGTGTCACCCACACGGCCCCGATGTCACCCACTTGGCCCCCATGTCACCCACTTGGCCCCCGTGTTGCCCACCTTGGCCCCTGGTGTCACCCACAGGGGTCTGGTGTATCCTACTTGGCCCCCATGGCACCCACTTGGCCCCTGGTGTCAACCACATGGCCTTGGTGTCTCTTCCTTGGGTCCTGGTGTCTCCTCCTTGGCCCCCATGTCACCCACTTGGCCCCCATGTCGCCCGCCTTGGCCCCTGGTGTCACCCACAGGGGTCTGGTGTTTCCTATTTGACCCCCATGGCACCCACCTGGCCCCCATGGCACCCACTTGGCCCCTGGTGTCAACCACCTGGCCTTGGTGTCTCCTCCTTGACCCCTGGTGTCACCAGTCTGGCCCCTGGTGTCACCCACACAGGCCTGGTGTTTCCTACTTGGCCCCCATGTCACCCACTTGACCCCTGGTGTCACCCAACTGGTCTTGGTGTCTCCTCCTTGGCCCCTGGTGTCAACCACCTGGCCCTGGTGTCACCCGCCTGGCCCCTGGTGTCACCCAACTGGGCCCCAGTGTCACCTGACTGGCCCTGGTGTCACCCACTTGGCCCTTTGTGTCACCCGCCTGGCCCCTGGTGTCACCCGTGTGGCCTCTGGCACCATCCGCTGCTGACACCGGCTCCTCCCTGAGGCCCTGTCACCACCCTGGGGTGTCACCGCGTCCCCGCCCGTGTCCCACGGGCCACCAGAGACATTTTTATCCCCTCCAGCCACCCCCCATTGTCCCCACGTCCCCGTCCGTGTCCCCATGGCCGCTGGGGTGTCCCCCTGCCCTCGCGTCACGCTGTCCTCGCTTCCCCCTGTGTCACCGTGTCCCTGTGTCCTCTGGGGACCCCCCCTGTGTCACCCCGTCCCCTGGGGACCCCGTCCCGCCCCGTCCCCCCGTGTCACCATGTCCCCACGTCCCCCCAGGGACACCGTCCTGCGCCATCCCCCTGTGTCACCCTGTCCCCACATCCCCTGGGGACCCTGTCCCACGCTGTCACCCCTGTGTCACCCCGTCCCCGTGTCCCCCAGGGACCCCGTCCTGTGCTGTCCCCCTGTGTCACCCTGTCCCCAGGGGATCCTGTCCTGTGCCGTCCCCATCTGTCACCCCGTCCCCGCGTCCCCCAGGGACCCTGTCCCGCGCCGTCCCCCTGTGTCACCCTGTCCCCCAGGGACCCCCCTGTGTCACCCCATCCCCATGTCCCCCGGGGGACCCCAGCCCCCTGTGTCACCCTGTCCCCTGGGGACCCCATCCCGCGCCGTCCCCATGTCACCCCATCCCTGTGTCCCCCAGGAACCCTGTCCCCGTGTCACCCTGTCCCCTGGGGACCCCCCTGTGTCACCCTGTCCCCGCGTCCCCTGGGGACCCCATTCTGCGCCATCGCCCTGTGTCACCCTGTCCCCGGGGGACCCCATCCTGCGCCATCCCGTGTCACCCTGTCTGCTGGGGACCCTGTCCCGCGCCGTCCCCCTCTGTCACCCCATCCCCGTGTCCCCCAAGGACCCCGTCCCGCGCCGTCCCCCTGTGTCACCCTGTCCCCATGTCCCCCGGGGACCCCGTCCCGCGCCGTCCCCCTGTGTCACCCTGTCCCCATGTCCCCCGGGGACCCCGTCCCACGCCATCCCCCTGTGTCACCCTGTCCCCATGTCCCCCGGGGACCCCGTCCCACGCCATCCCCCCTGTCCCACACCGTCCCCGTGTCCCACAAGGACCCCGTCCTGCGCCATCCCCCTGTGTCACCCTGTCCCCGGGGGACCCCATCCTGCGCCATCCCGTGACACCCTGTCCGCTGGGGACCCTGTCCCGTGCCATCCCCCTGTGTCACCCCATCCCTGTGTCCCCCGGGGACCCCGTCCCACGCCATCCCCCTGTCCCACACCGTCCCCAAGGACCCCGTCCCGCGCCGTCCCCCTGTGTCACACTGTCCCCACGTCCCCCAAGGGCCCCGTCCCCGTGTCCCCGTGTGACGCGCTGTCCCCCAGGGCCACACCAAGGGCCCGTTCCTCGTCAGCGCCCCGCTCTCCACCATCATCAACTGGGAGCGGGAGTTCCAGATGTGGGCCCCGGCCTTCTACGTTGTCACCTACACCGGGGACAAGGACAGCCGGGCCATCATCCGCGAGAACGAGTTCTCCTTCGATGACAACGCCATGAAGGGGGGCAAGAAAGCCTTCAAGATGAAGGTGAGCCCCCACGCCGGGGTCCTTTTTGGGGTGTTGGGGGGTTGCACCCACACACCAGGGTTCATTTTGGGGTGTTGGGGGGCTACAGCCGAACACCTGGGTCCCTTTTGGGGTGTTGGGGGGCTACAGCTGGGTGCCAGGGTCCCTTTTGGGGTGTTGGGGGGCTACACCCGGACACCTGAGTCCCTTTGGGGGTGTTGGGGGGCTACAGCTGGGTGCCAGGGTCCCTTTTGGGGTGTTGGGGGGCTACACCCGGACACCTGAGTCCCTTTTGGGGTGTTGAGGAGCTACACCCGGACACCTGAGTCCCTTTGGGGGTGTTGGGGGGCTACAGCTGGGTGCCAGGGTCCCTTTTGGGGTGTTGGGGGGCTACACCCGGACACCTGAGTCCCTTTGGGGGTGTTGGGGGGCTACAGCTGGGTGCCAGGGTCCCTTTTGGGGTGTTGGGGGGCTACACCCGGACACCTGAGTCCCTTTGGGGGTGTTGGGGGGCTACAGCTGGGTGCCAGGGTCCCTTTTGGGGTGTTGGGGGGCTACACCCGGACACCTGAGTCCCTTTGGGGGTGTTGGGGGGCTACAGCTGGGTGCCAGGGTCCCTTTTGGGGTGTTGGGGGGCTACACCCGGACACCTGAGTCCCTTTTGGGGTGTTGAGGAGCTACACCCGGACACCTGAGTCCCTTTGGGGGTGTTGGGGGGCTACAGCTGGGTGCCAGGGTCCCTTTTGGGGTGTTGGGGGGCTACACCCGGACACCTGAGTCCCTTTGGGGGTGTTGGGGGGCTACAGCTGGGTGCCAGGGTCCCTTTTGGGGTGTTGGGGGGCTACACCCGAACACCTGGGTCCCTTTTGGGGTGTTGGGGGGCTACACCCAGACACCTGAGTCCCTTTGGGGGTGTTGGGGGGCTACAGCTGTGTGCCAGGGACCCTTTTGGGGTGTTGAGGGGCTACAGCTGGGTGCCAGGGTCCCTTTTGGGGTGTTGGGGGGCTACACCCGGACACCTGAGTCCCTTTTGGGGTGTTGGGGGGCTACAGCTGGGTGCCAGGGTCCCTTTTGGGGTGTTGGGGGGCTACACCCGGACACCTGAGTCCCTTTGGGGGTGTTGGGGGGCTACACCTGGACGCCAGGGTCCTTTTTGAGGTGTTGAGGGGCTACACCCAGACACCAGGGTTCATTTTGGGGTGTTGGGGGGCTACACCCGAACACCTGGGTCCCTTTTGGGGTGTTGGGGGGCTACAGCTGGGTGCCAGGGTCCCTTTTGGGGTGTTGGGGGGCTACACCCGGACACCTGAGTCCCTTTTGGTGTGTTGGGGGGCTACAGCTGGGTGCCAGGGTCCCTTTTGGGGTGTTGAGGGGCTACAGCTGGGTGCCAGGGTCCCTTTTGGGGTGTTGGGGGGCTACACCCGAAGACCTGAGTCCTTTTTAGGTGTTGGGGTCTACACCTGGATTCTTGGGTCCCTTTGGGGGTGTTAGATGGCCAGAAACCGGGGTGCCGCAGGGGGTGTCAGGGTGCCGGGGGGGGTGTCAGGGTGCCGGGGGGGGTGTCAGGGTGCAGGGGGGGGTGTCAGGGTGCTGGGGGGTGGTTCTGGGTGCCCCAGATTTGAGGGTCCTGGGAAGGATCAGGGTGCTGGGGTGCCCAGTGTCAGGGTCTCAGGTGCTCCGGGTGCCCCCCAACACTGAAGTCCTGTGGATTATCGGGGTGCTGGCAGGGTTGGGGTGCCGGGAAGTGTCAGCGTGGGTGGGGGGGGGCCACCCATGGGTGCTGACGGCCGCGCCAGCGGGAAGCGCAGGTGAAGTTCCACGTGCTGCTGACGTCCTACGAGCTGATCACCATCGACCAGGCGGCGCTGGGCTCCATCCGCTGGGCCTGTCTGGTGGTGGACGAGGCCCATCGCCTCAAAAACAACCAGTCCAAGGTGGGGGGGGGTGGGGGGGCACCCCAAAATTCGGGGGGGGGGCACCCCAGAATTCAGGGGGTGGGGCAAGGGGTACCCGAATGCGTCGGGGAAGGGGGGATTGGGGGGGTTGGGTTGGTGGGAAAAAATGGCGGGGGGGTGGGGTTGGTTCTGGGTGATGGGGTGTTAGGGGGGGGCACCCCAAAAATTCGGGGGGGGCACCCCAGAGTTTGGGGGGAGGGGCAAGGGGTACCCAAATGCCTTGGGGAAGGGGGATTGGGGGGTTGGGTTGGTGGGAAAAAAGCGGGGGGGGGGGGTATTGGGGGGGGGGTGATGGGGTTTGGGGGTGCTCTGGGGGGGGTCACCCCAAGGTGTTGGGGTCTGGGGGTGCTGTTGGGGGGGGGGTCACTGCTGAGCTCTGGGGTTTGTGGGTGCTCTGGGGGGGTCCAGGGGTGCCCTGGGGGGGGTGTGGGGGGTCACCCCGGATGCCGGGGCCTGTGGGTGCTGTTGGGGGGGGTCACTCCTGGACATTGGGGTCTGTGGGTGCCCTGGGGGGGTTGTGGGTGCCCTGGGGGGGGTGTGGGTGCCCTGGGGGGTCTGTGGGTGCCCTGGGGGGGGTGTGGGTGCCCGGGGGGGGGTGTGGGTGCCCTGGGGGGGTCTGTGGGTGCCCTGGGGGGGGTGGAGGGGGTCACCCCAGATGCCAGGGCCTGTGGGTGCTGCTGGGGGGGGTCACTCCTGGACACTGGGGTCTGTGGGTGCCCTGGGGGGTCTGTGGGTGCCCTGGGGGGGTTGTGGGTGCCCTGGGGGGGTTGTGGGGGTCACTGCCGGACGCCGGGGTCCGCGGGTGACGCCCCCCCAGTTCTTTCGGGTGCTGAACGGGTACAAGATCGAGCACAAGCTGCTGCTGACGGGGACCCCGCTGCAGAACAACCTGGAGGAGCTCTTCCACCTCCTCAACTTCCTCACGCCCGAGCGCTTCAAGTACGGCCCCCCCGTGTCCCCCCGTGTCCCCCCCGTGTCCCCCCCGTGTCCCCCCCGTGTCCCCCCGTGTCCCCTCGTGTCCCCTCGTGTCCCCCCCGTGTCCCCCCCGTGTCCCCCCGTGTCCCCCCGTTTCCCCCCGTGTCCCCCCCCGTGTCCCCCCCGTGTCCCCCCGTGTCCCCCCCGTGTCCCCCCCGTGTCCCCCTCGTGTCCCCTCGTGTCCCCTCGTGTCCCCCCCCGTGTCCCCCCGTGTCCCCCCCGTGTCCCCCCCGTGTCCCCCCCGTGTCCCCCGCGTGTCCCCCGTGTGTCCCCCCTGTCCCCCCCGTGTCCCCCCCGTGTCCCCCCCGTGTCCCCCCCGTGTCCCCCCCGTGTCCCCTTGTGTCCCCCCCCATGTCCCCCCGTGTCCCCCCCATGTCCCCCTCGTGTCCCCCTCATGTCCTCCCCGTCCCCCCATGTCCCCCCCCATCCCCCCACATCCCCCTCTGTTCCCCTCTGTCCCCATGTCCCCCCCGTGTCCCTCCTGTGTCCCCCCATGTCCTCCCACGTCCCTCCCATCCCCCCCTGTCCCCCCGTGTCCCCATGTCCCTCCTGTGTCCCCCCCGTGTGTCCCCGTGTCCTCCCACGTGCCCCAATGTCCCACTCGCATCCCCCCCCCATGTCCCCCTGGTGTCCCCCCGTGTTCCCCCCATGTCATGGCCACCCCCGTGTCACCCCACGTCACAACTGTCCCCACATCCACCACGTCGTGACTGTCCCCACGTCCCCCCGTGTCCCCTCCCCACCCACCCCACGCCACGACCGTCCCCACACCCCTTCCCCCCACCACGTCCCAGCTGTCCCCGTGTCTCCCCACATCCCGGCCACCTCCATCCCCATCGCCATGTCCCTGTGCCACCCTCTCGGTGTCACATTGTCCCCAAACCACCCCCCCCAGCAACCTCGAGGGCTTCCTGGAGGAGTTCGCCGACATCTCCAAGGAGGATCAGATCAAGAAGCTCCACGACCTCTTGGGTCCCCACATGTTGCGGCGCCTCAAGGCCGACGTCTTCAAGAACATGCCGGCCAAGACCGAGCTCATCGTCCGCGTCGAGCTCAGCCCCATGCAGAAGTACGGGAGGGTCCCTTGGGTGCTTGGGTGGCCCCCGGACGCCTGGGTCCCCAAGGGATGGCGGGCACCCAGATCCTTGAGTCATTGGGAGAAGGGGGCACCCGGTCAAGTGGTGTCCATGGGTGTTGGTGTTGGTGGAACTCAACCCTGTTGAGATGGATGTGAGGGTCCCTTGGGTGTTTGGGTGGCCCCGGGAGGGGGGGAGGGGAGGCCCCCAGATGTCTGGGTCCCCAGGGATGGGGGGCACCCAGATCCTTGGGTCATTGGGAGAAGGGGGCACCCAGTCAACTGGTCTCCATGGGTGTTGATGTTGGTGGAACTCAACCCTATTGAGATGGACGCAAGGGTCCCTTGGGTGTTTGGGTGCCCCTGGGACGGGGGGAGGGGAGGCCCCCAGACATCTGGGTGCCCCAGGAGTGGGGGAGGGGAACCACCCGGACCCCTGTGTCCTTGGGAGAAGAGAGCACCCAGTCAACTGGTCTCCATGGGTGTTGATGTTGGTGGAACTCAACCCTATTGAGATGGACGCGAGGGTCCCTTGGTGCTCGGGTGCCCCCGGGACGGGGGGAGGGGAGGCCCCCAGACATCTGGGTGCCCCAGGAGTGGGGGAGGGGAAGCACTTGGACCCCTGTGTCCTTGGGAGAAGAGAGCACCCAGTCAACTGGTCTCCATGGGTGTTGATGTTGGTGGAACTCAACCCTATTGAGATGGACGCGAGGGTCCCTTGGTGCTCGGGTGCCCCTGGGACGGGGGGAGGGGAGGCCCCCAGACATCTGGGTGCCCCAGGAGTGGGGGAGGGGAAGCACCCGGACCCCTGTGTCCTTGGGAGAAGAGAGCACCCAGTCAACTGGTCTCCATGGGTGTTGATGTTGGTGGAACTCAACCCTATTGAGATGGACGCGAGGGTCCCTTGGTGCTTGGGTGCCCCTGGGACGGGGGGAGGGGAGGCCCCCAGACATCTGGGTGCCCCAGGAGTGGGGGAGGGGAACCACCCAGACCCCTGTGTCCTTGGGAGAAGAGAGCACCCAGTCAACTGGTCTCCATGGGTGTTGATGTTGGTGGAACTCAACCCTATTGAGATGGACGCGAGGGTCCCTTGGTGCTCGGGTGCCCCCGGGACGGGGGGAGGGGAGGCCCCCAGACATCTGGGTGCCCCAGGAGTGGGGGAGGGGAAGCACTTGGACCCCTGTGTCCTTGGGAGAAGAGAGCACCCAGTCAACTGGTCTCCATGGGTGTTGATGTTGGTGGAACTCAACCCTATTGAGATGGACGCGAGGGTCCCTTGGTGCTTGGGTGCCCCCGGGACGGGGGGAGGGGAGGCCCCCAGACATCTGGGTGCCCCAGGAGTGGGGGAGGGGAAGCACCCGGCCCCCTGGGTCCCACCGACCTCCCCGTAGGAAGTACTACAAGTACATCCTGACGCGCAACTTCGAGGCGTTGAACTCGCGGGGCGGCGGGAACCAGGTGTCGCTGCTCAACATCATGATGGACCTGAAGAAGTGCTGCAACCACCCCTACCTCTTCCCCGTCGCCGCCATGGTGGGTGGGGCACGTGGGGACAGCGAGGGGACATGGGGACAGGGAGGGACAAGGAGGGGTTGGAGGGATGTGGAGGGGGCAGAGGGATGTGGGGTGGAGGGACAAGGGGACGTGAAGGGACATGGGGACATGGGTTGGAAGGAGGTGGAGGGGACATGGGGACATGGAGGGACAAGGGGACATTGGGGACATGGAGGGACAAGGGGACATGGGTTGGAAGGAGGTGGAGGGACAAGGGGAGGTGGTGGGACATGGGGACGTGGGTTGGAAGGACGTGGAGGGGACATGAGGACATGGAGGGACAAGGGGACATTGGGGACATGGAGGGACAAGGGGACATGGAAGGACGTGGAGGGGACATGGGGACATGGAGGGACAAGGGGACATTGGGGACATGGAGGGACAAGGGGACATGGAAGGACGTGGAGGGGACATGGGGACATGGAGGGACAAGGGGACATTGGGGACATGGAGGGGTTGGAGGGATGTGGAGGGGACAGAGGGACATGGGGACATGGAGGGGACAGAGGGACGTGGGGTGGAGGGACAAGGGGACGTGGGTTGGAAGGAGGTGGAGGGACAAGGGGACATGGAGGGACAAGGGGACATGGAAGGACATGGAGGGGACATGGGGACATGGAGGGACAAGGGGACATTGGGGACATGGGGACGTGGAGGGGACAGAGGGACAGGGGACATGGGGGGGCCCCGGGCTGGAGACACATGGAGGGGCCACGGAGGGGCTGGGGGAGGGGGGACGGACACGGGGGGGCCACGGGGAGGTGACGGGGGACACGGGGGGGCCACGGGGAGGTGACAGGTGACGTCCCCGTCCCCAGGAGTCCCCGAAGCTGCCGAGCGGCGCCTACGAGGGGGGGGGCCCTGATCAAGGCCTCGGGGAAGCTGCTGCTGCTCCAGAAGATGCTGCGGAAGCTGAAGGAGCAAAACCACCGGGTGCTCATCTTCTCCCAGGTGGGGACGGGGACCCCCGGGACCCCCCCAGGGCACCCCGAGACCCCCCTGACCCCCCCAGGGCACCCTGAGACCCCGCTGACCCCCCCAGGGCACCCACAGCCCCCCCCAAACCACCGGGTGCTCATCTTCTCCCAGGTGGGGGGACGGGGACCTCTGGGACCCCCCCAGGGCACCCTGAGACCCCCCTGAAGCCCCCAGGGCACCCCAAGACCCCCCTGACCCCCCCCAGGGCACCCCGAGACCCCCCCGGTGC
The DNA here is from genome assembly GCF_047716275.1 of Strix uralensis. NCBI lineage: Eukaryota > Metazoa > Chordata > Aves > Strigiformes > Strigidae > Strix > Strix uralensis. The sequence continues at coordinate 35,440 of NW_027436928.1, forward strand.
CCCCAGGGCACCCCGAGACCCCCCTGACCCCCCCAGGGCACCCTGAGACCCCCCCAGGGCACCCCGAGACCCCCCTGACCCCCCCAGGGCACCCTGAGACCCCGCTGACCCCCCCAGGGCACCCACAGCCCCCCCCAGGGCACCCACAGTCCCCCCAAACCACCGGGTGCTCATCTTCTTCCAGGTGGGGGATGGGGACCCCCGGGACCCCCCCAGGGCACCCTGAGACCTCCCTGGTGCCCCCAGGGCACCCCAAGACCCCCCTGACCCCCCCCAGGGCACCCCGAGACCCCCCTGCCCCCCCCAGGGCACCCTGAGACCCCGCTGACCCCCCCAGGGCACCCACAGTCCCCCCAAACCACCGGGTGCTCATCTTCTTCCAGGTGGGGGACGGGGACCCCCGGGACCCCCCCAGGGCACCCTGAGACCTCCCTGGTGCCCCCAGGGCACCCCGAGACCCCCCTGACCCCCCCAGGGCACCCTGAGACCCTGCTGACCCCCCCAGGGCACCCACAGCCCCCCCAAACCACCAGGTGCTCATCTTCTCCCAGGTGGGGGGACGGGGACCTCTGGGACCCCCCCAGGGCACCCCAAGACCCCCCCGATGCCCCCAGGGCACCCCAAGACCCCCCTGACCCCCCCAGGGCACCCTGAGACCCCCCCCCGATGCCCCCAGGGCACCCTGAGACCCCGCTGACCCCCCCAGGGCACCCACAGCCCCCCCAAACCACCAGGTGCTCATCTTCTCCCAGTCTGGGGGGGACCAGGAACCCCCCCAGGACCCCCCAGAGACACTCAGCCCCCATGGGTGCTCCCAGTCTGACCAGTGCCCATCCCAGTCCCCCTGAGTGCTCCCAGTATAACCAGTACAGGGTGTCCCCAGCCCTGTTGGGTGCTCCCAGTCTGACCAGTGCCCATCCCCGTCCCCCTGGGTCCTCCCAGTATAACCAGTACGGGGTGTCCCCAGCCCCGCCGGGTGCTCCCAGTCTGACCAGTGCCCATCCCAGCCCAACCAGTTTCCATCCCAGCTCCCCTGGATGCTCCCAGTCTGACCAGTGCCCATCCCAGTCCCCCTGGGTCCTCCCAGTATAACCACTATGGGGTGCCCCCAGCCCTGTTGGGTGCTCCCAGTCTAACCAGTGCCCATCCCAGTCCCCCTGGGTCCTCCCAGTATAACCAGTATGGGGTGCCCCCAGCCCCGCCGGGTGCTCCCAGTCTGACCAGTGCCCATCCCAGCCCAACCAGTTTCCATCCCAGCTCCCCTGGATGCTCCCAGTCTGACCAGTGCCCATCCCAGTCCCCCTGGGTCCTCCCAGTATAACCAGTACGGGGTGTCCCCAGCCCCGCCGGGTGCTCCCAGTCTAACCAGTGCCCGCAGATGACGAAGATGCTGGACTTACTGGAGGATTTCCTGGACTACGAGGGCTACAAGTACGAGCGCATCGACGGGGGCATCACGGGGGCCCTGCGCCAGGAGGCCATCGACCGCTTCAACGGTAGGACCCCGGCGTCCGGGGGCACCCAGGAGGGTGGGGGGGACCCCAATGTCTGCAGGGGGGACCCCAGTGTCTTTGGGGGGCACCCCAGTTTCTGAGGGGGGGGACACCCCAGTGTCTGGGGAGGGGCCTCCAGTGTCCAGTGGGACCTGGGTAGTTGAGGGGGGGGGGGTGAGGTGTTGGGGACACCCAGGGGTTCAGGAGGGACCCAGGGGTTCAGGGGGGGGCCCAGGCATTTGAGGGGACCCCTCAGTGTCTGGGGGGGGCACCCCAGTGTCTAGGGGGGGGCCCCTAGTGTCTGGGGAGGGGCCTCCAGTGTCCAGTTGGACCCAGGTAGACAGGGGGGGGTGAGGTGTTGGGGACACCCAGGGGTTCAGGGGGCACCCAGGGGTTCAGGGGGGGCCCAGGCATTTGAGGGGGACCCCCCAGTGTCCAGGGGCGTACCCCAGTGTCTGGGGGGACCCAGGTGTCCTGGGGGGGACCCAGGTGGTCACAGGGGTCGGGGTTTTGGGGACACCCAGGAGTTCAGGGGAGACCCAGGCGTTTGGGGGGACCCCCCAGTGTCTAGGGGGGACCCAGCTGGTCAGGGGGATCGAGGTTTTGGGGACACCCAGGAGGTCAGGGGGCACCCAAATGTCCAGGGGGGACCCACAGGTGTCCGTGGGGGGGGGACCCCAGTGTCCTGAGGACCCTGCACCCCCTCCCCAGGGTGCTTGTGGGGGGGGAAATTGGGGTGCAGCAGCACGGAGGGGGAGGGATAAGACGGGGGTGGGGTGGGAGTTGGAGGGTCTGGGGTTTTTGGGGGGGTCGCACCGGGGAATTATGGGGGGGAGGGGGTGTCCCGGGTTTTGGGGGGCCGGCCCCCCCCCGCTGATGCCGGGGGGGCAGCGCCGGGGGCGCAGCAGTTCTGCTTCCTGCTGTCGACGCGGGCCGGGGGCCTCGGCATCAACCTGGCCACCGCCGACACCGTCGTCATCTTCGACTCCGACTGGAACCCCCACAACGACATCCAGGTCTGCGCCCGCCGGTGGCACCCGCCCAGCACCCTGGCACCCGTCCCAGCACCCTGGCACCTGCCCAGCACCCTGTCACCCATCCTAGCACCCTGTCACCCATCCCCAGCACCCTGTCACCCATCCCCAGCACAGTGGCACCCGCCCCAGCACCCTGTTACCCATCCCAGCACCCTGGCACCTGCCCAGCACCCTGTCACCCACCCCAGCACAGTGTCACCCATCCTAGCACCCTGTCACCCACCCCAGCACCCTGTCACCCATCCCCAGCACCCTGTCACCCGCCCCAGCACCCTGTCACCCACCCCAGCACAGTGTCACCCATCCTAGCACCCTGTCACCCATCCCCAGCACCCTGTCACCCGCCCCAGCACCCTGTCACCCATCCCCAGCAGTGTCACCCACCCCAGCACCCTGTCACCCATCCCCAGCACCCTGTCACCCGCCCCAGCACCCTGTCACCCATCCCCAGCACCCTGTCACCCACCCCAGCACCCTGTCACCCATCCCCAGCAGTGTCACCCATCCCCAGCACAGTGTCACCCGCCCCAGCACCCTGTCACCCACCCCAGCACAGTGTCACCCATCCTAGCACCCTGTCACCCATCCCCAGCACCCTGTCACCCGCCCCAGCACCCTGTCACCCATCCCCAGCAGTGTCACCCACCCCAGCACCCTGTCACCCACTCCAGCACAGTGTCACCCATCCTAGCACCCTGTCACCCATCCCCAGCACCCTGTCACCCGCCCCAGCACCCTGTCACCCATCCCCAGCACCCTGTCACCCATCCCCAGCACAGTGTCACCCATCCCCAGCACAGTGTCACCCGCCCCAGCACAGTGTCACCCACCCCAACACCCTGTCACCCATCCCCAGCACAGTGTCACCCACCCCAGCACAGTGTCACCCACCCCAGCACAGTGTCACCCATCCCAGTACCCTGTCACACACCCCACACCCTGTCACTCACCCCAACACCCTGTCGCTCACCCCAACACCCTGTCGCTCACCCCAGCACCCTGTCACCTGCCCAGCACCCTGTCACCCATCCCCAGCACCCTGTCCCCCGCCCCAGCACCCTGTCCCCCGCCCCAGCACCCTGGCACCCGCCCCAGCACCGTCACCCATCCCCAGCACCCTGTCACCTGCCCCAGCACCCTCTCAACCTCTCAGCATCACCCATCACGCACCCTGTCACTCGCCCAGCACCCAGTGTCACCCACCCCACACCCTCTCCCCCGCCCTACACCCTGTCCCCAACCCTCCCCCCCCAGACCCTGTGTCCCCAACTGTGTCCCTGTCCCCCACAGCCCCCCCCGCTGCACCCCTGCTCCACCACATCCCCCCGCTGCCACATCCCCGCTCTGGCAGGTCCCCCACCCTGTCCCCTCCCACCTTGTCACCTCTCTGATGTGTCCCCCACCAACGTCCCCACTCTGACGTGTCCCCCACCCTGTCCCCCACCACTGCGTCCCCTCTCTGATGTGTCCCCCACCGTGTCCCCCCCCGCCATGTCCCTGCTCCAGCAGGTCCCCCACCCTGTCCCCTCCCACCCTGTTCCTCATCTGATGTGTCCCCCACCGTGTCCCCTACTAATGTCCCCACTCTGATGTGTCCCCCACCGTGTCCCCCACCACCCTGTTCTTGCTCTGTGTCCTCTCCCACCCTGTCCCCCCTCTGACGTGTCCCCCACCACCGTGTCCCCGCTCCGGCAGGTCCCCCACCCTGTCCCCTCTCTGATGTGTCCCCCACCATGTCTCCCACCACCGTGTCCCCTCTCTTGGCGTGTCCCCCAGTGTTCCCCACTAACGTCCTCCCTCTGACGTGTCCCCCACTAATGTCCCCATTCTGACACGTCCCCCACCGTGTCCCCCCACCAACATCCCTCCTGCCATCCCCCCACCCCCGTCACTTCCCTGCCCCACCGTGTCCCCCATCTTCTCGGCCGCGTCCCCGCTGACCCGTCGCCGTCCCCGCAGGCCTTCAGCCGGGCTCACCGCATCGGCCAGGCCAACAAGGTGATGATCTACCGCTTCGTCACGCGCGCGTCGGTGGAGGAACGCATCACGCAGGTGGCCAAGCGCAAGATGATGCTGACGCACCTGGTGGTGCGCCCAGGGCTGGGCTCCAAGGCCGGCTCCATGTCCAAGCAGGAGCTTGATGACATCCTCAAGTTCGGCACCGAGGAGCTCTTCAAGGACGAGAACGAGGGTCAGCGCCCAGCGGGGTTGGGAGAAGGGGTGGGGACAGGGCGTGTCGGGCTTTGGCAGGGGAGGGGGGAATGTGAGAGCTCCTGGGGGGACATGGTGGGCCAAGGGAGGATGTGGGAGGCCGTGGTGGGCCATGGTGGCCTCTGGTGGGTCATGGTAGGACATGGTGGGCCATGGTGGCCTGTGGTGGGCCATGGTGGGACATGGGAGGCCGTGGTGGGACATGGGAGGCCATGGTGGGCCACAATGAGATGTGGGAGGCCATGGTGGGCCATGGTGGCCTGTGGTGGGCCATGGTGGGACATGGGAGGCCATGGTGGGCCACGATGAGATGTGGGAGGCCATGGTGGGCCATGGTGGCCTGTGGTGGGCCATGGTAGGACATGGGAGGCTGTGGTGGGCCATGATGAGATGTGGGAGGCCGTGGTGGGCTGTGGGAGACCGTGGTGGGCCGTGGTAGGCCATGGTAAGACATGGTAGGACATGGGAGGCCATGGTGGGCCATGGTGGCCTGTGGTGGGCCATGGTAGGACATGGGAGGCCGTGGTGGGCCGTGATGAGATGTGGGAGGCTGTGGTGGGTTGTGGTGGGCCATGGTAGGCCGTAGTGGGTCATGGGAGGCCATGGTGGGCCATGGTAAGACATGGTAAGACATGGGAGACCATGGCAGGCCACAATGAGATGTGGGAGTCCCATGGGAGGCCATGGTGGGCCGTGGGAGGCCGTGGTAGGCTGTAGTGGGTCATGGGAGGCCATGGTGGGCCATGGTAAGACATGGGAGGCCATGGCAGGACATAATGAGATGTGGGAGTCCCATGGGAGGCCGTGGTGGGCCGTGATGGGTTGTGATAGGACATGGGAGGCTGTGGTGGGCCATGATGAGATGTGGGAGGCCGTGGTGGGCCATGGTGGCCTGTGGTAGGCTGTGGTAAGACATGGGAGGCCATGGCAGGCCACAATGAGATGTGGGAGGTCCATGGGAGGCCGTGGTGGGCCATGGTAGGGCATGGGAGGCTGTGGTGGGCCATGATGAGATGTGGGAGGCCATGGTAGGACATGGTGGCCTGTGTTGGGCCGTGGTAGAACATGAGAGGCCCTGGTGGGCCATGGTCAGCCACGACTGGGCTTGCAAAGTCATGATGGGATGTGCAAGGTGACAGTGGGGTCACGATGGGTCATGCAGAGCCGTGGTGGGATGTTTGAGCTCATAGTGGGACATGCGAGGCCATGATGGGACACGTGAGGTCATGACAGAGCTGTGAGACTCATGACCGAGCCATGTTGGACCATGTTGAGCCGTGTCAGGCCATGATGGGCCGTGTTGGATCATGCTGAGGCATGTCAGGCCACGTTGGGCTGTGTTGGACCATGTTGAGCCGTGCAGACCATGTTGAGCCATGTCAGGCCATGTTGGGCCGTGTTGGCCCATGCTGAGCCATGTTGGACCATGCTGAGCTGTGTCAGGCCATGTTGGGCCGTGTTGGACCATGCTGAGCCATGTTGGACCATGCTGAGCTGCGTCAGGCCATGTTGGGCCATGTTGGACCATGTTGAGCCGTGTCAGGGCATGTTGGCGCATGCTGAGCCATGTCAGGCTGTGTTGGGCCATGTTGGCCCATGTTGAGCCATGTCAGGCCATGTTGGACCATGCTGAGCTGTGTCAGGCTGTCTTGGGCCGTGTTGGCCCATGTTGAGCCGTGTCAGGCCATGTTGGCCCATGCTGAGCCCTGTCAGGCTGTGTTGGGCCGTGTTGGCCCATGTTGAGCCATGTCAGGCCATGTTGGCCCATGCTGAGCTGTATCAGGCCATGTTGGGCTGTGTTGGCCCATGCTGAGCCGTGTCAGGCCATGTTGGCCCATGCTGAGCTGTGTCAAGCTGTGTTAGACCATGTTGAGCCATGCAGACCATGTTGAGCCATGTCAGGCCATGTTAGGCCATGTTGGCCCATGCTGAGTTATGTCAAGCTGTGTTGGGCCATGTTGGACCATGCTGAGCCGTGTCAGGCCATGTTGGGCCGTGTGAGACCCATGTTGGACCATGTCAGGCCGTGCTGGGCCATGTTGGACGGCGTGAGGCCATGTTGGACCACCATATTGGACCATGTGGGGCCATGTTGGACCATGCTGGGCCGCACTGGGCCTACTGGGTCATGTGAGGCTATGTTGGACCATGTGGGGCCGTGCTGGACCATGTTGGGCCATGCTGGGCCGTACTAGGTCATGTCGGGCCGTGTGGGGCCATGTTGGAGCACGCCCAGGCCACGCTGAGCCGTGCCGGGCCCCGCTGGAGCACGTCAGGCCGGGTCAGCAGCGTGTCACCGGCGCAGGGGACAACAAGGAGGAGGACAGCAGCGTCATCCACTACGACAACGAGGCCATCGCCCGCCTCCTCGACCGCAACCAGGACGCCACCGACGACGCCGACGTGCAGAACATGAACGAGTATCTCAGCTCCTTCAAGGTGGCCCAGTACGTCGTGAGGGAGGAGGACAAGGTGCGCCCGGGGGACGCGGGGACACGAGGGTGCGAGGGAGGGGGACGGTGGGGACGGTTGAGATGGTGGAGGTGATGGAGATGGAGATGATGGGGATGGTTGGGGTGGGGATGGTGGAGATGATGGAGATGGTGGAGATGGAGATGATGGGGACAATGGAGATGATGGAGATGGGGACGCTTGAGATGGTGGAGGTGATGGAGATGGAGATGATGGGGATGGTGGAGATGATGGAGATGGTGGAGATGGAGATGATGGGGACAGTGGAGATGATGGAGATGGGGACGCTTGAGATGGTGGAGGTGATGGAGATGGAGATGATGGGGATGGTTGGGGTGGGGATGGTGGAGATGATGGAGATGGTGGAGATGGAGATGATGGGGACAGTGGAGATGGTGGAGATGGGGATGCTTGAGATGGTGGAGGTGATGGAGATGGAGATGATGGGGATGGTTGGGGTGGGGATGGTGGAGATGATGGAGATGGTGGAGATGGAGATGATGGGGACAGTGGAGATGGTGGAGATGGGGATGCTTGAGATGGTGGAGGTGATGGAGATGATGGGGATGGTGGAGATGATGGAGATGGGGACGCTTGAGATGGAGGTGATGGAGATGGAGATGATGGGGATGGTTGGGATGGGGACAGTGAAGATGGTGGAGATGGTGGAGATGGAGATGATGGGGACAATGGAGATGATGGAGATGGGGACGGTTGAGATGGTGGAGGTGATGGAGATGATGGGGATGATTGGGATGGGGACAGTGGAGATGGTGGAGATGGAGATGATGGGGACAGTGGAGATGATGGAGATGATGGGGATGATTGGGATGGGGACAGTGGGGATGGTGGAGATGGAGGTGATGGGGACAATGGAGATGATGGAGATGGGGACGGTTGAGATGGTGGAGGTGAGGGAGATGGAGATGATGGGGATGGTGGAGATGGTGGAGATGGTGGAGATGGAGATGGTGGAGATGGGGACGCTTGAGATGGTGGAGGTGATGGAGATGATGGGGACAGTGGAGATGGTGGAGATGGAGATGATGGGGACAGTGGAGATGGTGGAGATGATGAAGATGGTGGAGATGGAGATGATGGGGACAGTGGAGATGATGGAGATGGGGACGGTTGAGATGGTGGAGGTGGGGATGATGGGGACAATGGAGGTGGTGAAGGTGGTGGAGATGGAGATGATGGGGACAATGAGGATGGGGACAATGGAGATGGTGGAGGTGGGGATGGTGGAGATGATGGAGATGGAGATGATGGGGACAATGGGGATGGGGACAATGGAGATGGTGGAGGTGGGGATGGGAGAGATTGAGATGGAGGTGTTAGAGGTGATAGGGATGAAGGGGATGATGGAGGTGATGGGGATGGTGGAGGTGATGGAGATGGGGGTGATGGAGATGTGGAGGTGGTGGAGATGATGGAGATGATGGGGATGGAGATGATGGGAATGATAGAGATGATGGTGGTGGAGATGGTGGAGGTGATGGAGATGATGGAGATGAATGGGATGGGGATGATGGAGATGATGGTGGTGGAGGTGATGGAGATGGGGGTGATGGAGATGTGGAGGTGATGGGGATGATGGTGGAGATGATGGAGATGATGGGGATGGAGATGATGGGAATGATAGAGATGATGGTGGTGGAGATGGTGGAGGTGCTGGGGATGATGGGGGTGACGGAGGTTGATGGAGGTGATGGAGATGATGGAGATGGTGGTAATGGAGATGATGGAGATGAATGGGATGGGGATGATGGAGATGATGGTGGTGGAGATGGTGGAGGTGATGGAGCTGCTGGAGGTGGGTCGCTGCTGATGGTGCCTGTGCCGGCAGATCGAGGAGATCGAGCGGGAGATCATCAAGCAGGAGGAGAACGTCGACCCCGACTACTGGGAGAAGCTGCTGCGGCACCACTACGAGCAGCAGCAGGAGGACCTGGCCCGCAACCTGGGCAAGGGCAAGCGGGTCCGCAAGCAGGTCAACTACAACGATGCCGCCCAGGAGGACCAAGGTGGGCACTGGGAGGCACTGGGGGGGCACTGGGAAAGCACTGGGAGGCACTGGGAGACACTGGGAGACACTGGGATGCAACCTGGGCAAGGGGAAGCGGGTGTACAAGCAGGTCAGCTACAACGATGCTGCCCAGGAGGACCAAGGTGGGCACTGGGAGGTACTGGGAGGCACTGGGGGGGCACTGGGAGGCACTGGGAAGGTACTAGGAGGCACTGGGAGGCACTGGGAGACACTGGGAGGCACTGGGATGCAACCTGGGCAAGGGGAAGCGCGTGTACAAGCAGGTCAACTCCAACGATGCTGCCCAGGAGGACCAAGGTGGGCAGTAGGAGGCACTGGGAGGGTACTGGGAGGTACTGGGAAGGCACTGGGAAGGCACTGGGAGGCACTGGGACACAACTTGGGCAAGGGGAAGAGGGTGCACAAGGAGGTTGACTACAACGATGCTGCCCAGGAGGACCAAGGTGGGCACTGGGAGGCACTGGGAAGGTACTGGGAGGGTACTGGGAGGCACTGGGAGGGTACTAGGAGGCACTGGGAAGGTACTGGAAGGCACTGGGAGGGTACTAGGAGGCACTGGGAGTTACTGGGAGGGGTCCTCATGCACTGGGCATCCCTGCCTGGGAGAACCAAGCTGGGTCCAGGCTAACTGGGGGCACTGGGAGGCACTGGGAGGGTACTGGGACACATTAGGAGGACACTGGAGCAGACTGGTCAGGTACTGGGGTGCATTGGGAGAGCACTGGGACAGACTGGGAGGCACTGGGACAGACTGGGAGGCACTGGGGGGAGTCCCAATGCACTGGGTACCTACAGCCAGGAGGATCAAGGTGGGTACAGTGCAACTGGGAGGCACTGGGAGTTACTGGGAGGGCACTGGGGCAGATGGGGAGGCACTGGGAGGGCTCTGAGGCAAACTGGGGGGATACTGGGACATACTGGGAAGAGTCCTGATGCGCTGGGCACCGGCATCCAGGTGGACAAAAGTGGGTCCGGGGCAACTGGGAGGTGACTGGGATGTTCCTCGGGAGCACTGGGAGTTACTGGGAGGCACTGGGAAGGCTCTGGGGTCACCTGTCCCACAGCAGGGGGTGGGGTTTGGGGTACGGGGTGGATTTGGGGGGTACCGGGGGGGTACCGGGGGTGTTTGGGGGTACAGGAATTATTTGGGGGTACAGGGGTTCTTTGAGGGGTACCAGGGGGTGTTTGGGGGGTGCAGGGGGTGTTTGGGGGGTGCTTGGGGGTGCGGGAGGATGTTTGGGGGTGCAGGGGGTGTTTGGGGGGTGCAGGGGGTGTTTGGGGGGTGTTTGGGGGTGCAGGGGGTGTTTGGGGGTGTTTGGGGGGTGTTTGGGGGTGCAGGGGGTGTTTGGGGGTGCGGGAGGATGTTTGGGGGTGCAGGGGGTGTTTGGGGGTGTTCAGGGGGTGTTTGGGGGTGCGGGAGGATGTTTGGGGGTGCAGGGGGTGTTTGGGGGTGTTTGGGGGTATTTGGGGGTGTTTGGGGGTGCAGGGGGGTGTTTGGGGGTGTTTGGGGGGTGTTTGGGGGTGTGGGAGGATGTTTGGGGGTGCAGGGGGTGTTTGGGGGTATTAGGGGGTGTTTGGGGGGTGCAGGGGGTGTTGGGGGGTGTTTGGGGCGTGCAGGGGGTGTTTGGGGGTGTTTGGGGGTGTTTGGGGGTGCAGGGGGTGTTTGGGGGTGTTTGGGGGTGTTTGGGGGTGTCTGGGGGTGTCTGGGGGTGCCGGTGCTGAGGGTCCCCCCCAGACAACCAGTCCGAGTACTCGGTGGGCTCCGAGGAGGAGGACGAGGACTTCGACGAGCGGCCGGAGGGTGAGTGGCCCCCGCGCCCCCCCCGGGTGTCCCCAAGTCCCCCCGTGTCCCCTCTGGGTGTCCCCCCATGTCCCCCCATGTCCCCCCGTGTCCCTTTTGTGTCCCCCCATCCCCTGTCTCACCCGTGTCCCCCCCTGTCCCCCCATGTCTCCTCTCTGCCCTCCCCTCTCCTGTGTGTCACCCCGTGTCCCCTCTGTGTCCCCTCATGTCCCTCCCATGTCTCTCATGTCCCCCCGTGTCCCCTCTGTGTCCCCTCATGTCCCCTCTGTGTCCCCTCATGTCCCTCCGTGTCCCCTCTGTGTCCCCTCATGTCCCTCCCATGTCTCTCATGTCCCCCCGTGTCCCCTCATGTCCCCCCATGTCCCCTCTGTGTCCCCTCATGTCCCCCCGTGTCCCCTCTGTGTCCCCTCATGTCCCTCCCATGTCTCTCATGTCCCCCATGTCCCCTCTGTGTCCCCTCATGTCCCCCCGTGTCACCTCTCTGTCCTCCCCTGTCCCCTGTGTGTCCCCATTTGTCCCCTCGTTTCCCTCCTGTCCCCTCTGTGTCCCCTGTCCCCTCTGTCTCACCCATGTCCCCTCCTGTCCCCTTTATGTCCCCGTGTCCCCCCACATGTCCCCCCATGTCCCCTGTGTCTCACCCATGTCCCCTCATGTCCCCTCATGTCCCCCCTGTGTCCCCCCACATGTCCCCCCATGTCCCCTCTGTCCCCCCATCCCCTCCATGTCCCCCCGTGTCCCCTCTCTGACCCACCATGTCCCCTCTGTGTCCCCCTCAGCCCCCCACCCCGGTCTGGGGAGGGATCTGGGGTGGCACTGGAGGACCCAGGGGTGGGGGTCAGGGTGCTCTGGGGGGGGGTCAGGGTGCCCCTGGGGGGGGTTGGGGTACCCAGGGGGGGGGTGTCGGGGAGGTTGAGGTGCTGGGGGGGAGGGGTCAGGGTGACCCAAGGGGGGGGGGTCACGGTGCCCTGAGGGGCATCAGGGTGCCCTGGGGGGGGGGGGGTCAGGGTGCCCCAGGGTGGGTGTCGGGGTGCTGGGGGTGGGTGCTGACCCCCCCCCCCCGCCGCCCCCCCCCCCCAGGCCGGCGTCAGTCCAAGCGGCAGCTGCGGAACGAGAAGGACAAACCCCTGCCCCCGCTGCTGGCCCGGGTGGGCGGGCAACATCGAGGTGGGGGACCCCGGGGGGGGCACCCCAACACTGGGGGGGGCACCCCAACACCGGGGGGGCACCCCAATACCGGGGGGGGCACCCTAACACCGGGGAGGGGGCACCCCAACACTGGGGGGGGGCAATCCTGACACCGAGGGGGGGCACCCCAAAACTGGGGGGGCACCCTAACACCGGGGAGGGGGCACCCCAACATTGGGGGGGGCAATCCTGACACCGAGGGGGGGCACCCCAACACTGGGGGGGGCACCCTAACACTGGGGCCCACTGCAGGGCTGGGGGGGGGATGGCTGGGTCCATGCCGGGGGGGGGGGGGGGGGCGCATCTGGATTCTGGGGTGTGCAAATGTTGGGGTGCCCTTTGGGACTGGGGTGTCCCCCCCCTCCCCAGACACCCCAATGTGGACAGGGGGCCCCCTCACCCCCCCACGACCCCCCCCCCCCCCCCGCCATACTGGATACCGGGGTCCCCCTGGCCAGCTGTGTGTCCCCCCCCCCAACACCCACATCCCCCAGATGCTGGGGGGGTCCCTCCCAAGCCGTGACCCCCCCAATCCATGACCCCCCCCAGACACCCATGTGTGTCCCCCCCCATGTTGGGGTACCCCCACACACCCATGTCCCCCCCCCCCGGCACATCTGGGTCCCCCCACCCACCCATGACCCCCCCAGGACACCCACATCCCCCACCCCCCCACTCACTCATGCCCCCCCCCCCCGGACATCTGGGTCCCCCCAACTAACGTGACCCCCCCCCCATGTCTGAGTCCCCCCACCCACCCTCGGACCCCCGTGACCCCCCCCTGTGCCCCCCCTGGACACGTGGGTCCCCCCACCAATGTGACACCACCCCCCCCTGGCCCTCGGACCCCCGTGACCCCCCCCGCGCCCCCCCTGGACATGTGGGTCCCCCCACCCACCCATGACCCCCCCAGGACACCCACATCCCCCCCCCCACTCACTCATGCCCCCCCCCCCCCCCCGACATCTGGGTCCCCCCAACTAACGTGACACCCCCCGCCCCCATGTCTGAGTCCCCCCACCCACCCATGACCCCCCCCGAGCCCCCCCTGGACATGTGGGTCCCCCCACTAATGTGACACCTGCCCCCCCCCGGCCCTCGGACCCCCGTGACCCCCCCCCCCCGTGCCCCCCCTGGACATGTGGGTCCCCCCACCCACCCATGACCCCCCCAGGACACTCACACCGCCCCCCCCACTCACTCATGCCCCCCCCCCCCCCCCAGACATCTGGGTCCCCCAACTAACGTGACCCCCCCCCCATGTCTGAGTCCCCCACCCACCCTCGGACCCCCGTGACCCCCCCCGCACCCCCCCTGGACACGTGGGTCCCCCCACCAATGTGACACCCGCCCCCCCCCCAGCCCTCGGACCCCCGTGACCCCCCCTGCGCCCCCCCTGGACATGTGGGTCCCCCACCCACCCATGACCCCCCCAGGACACCCACATCCCCCCCCCCACTCACTCATGCCCCCCCCCCCCCCCCCCCCCGACATCTGGGTCCCCCCAACTAACGTGACACCCCCCGCCCCCATGTCTGAGTCCCCCCACCCACCCATGACCCCCCCGAGCCCCCCCTGGACATGTGGGTCCCCCCACTAATGTGACACCCGCCCCCCCCCCGGCCCTCGGACCCCCGTGACCCCCCCCGTGCCCCCCCCCAGGTTTTGGGGTTCAACACGCGGCAGCGCAAGGCCTTCCTGAACGCGGTGATGCGCTGGGGGATGCCCCCCCAGGACGCCTTCACCTCCCAGTGGCTCGTGCGCGACCTGCGCGGCAAAACCGAGAAGGAGTTCAAGTAGGTGACACCGGGGACAGGCGGTGGCACTGGGGACAGGTGGTGGCACTGGGGACAGGTGGTGACATTGGGGAGGCGGTAACACTGGGGACAGGTGGTGGCATCGGGGACAGGCAGTGACATCGGGGACAGGTGATGACACTGGGGACAGGCAGTGGCACTGGGGACAGGTGGTGACCTTGGGGACAGGTGGTGGCACTGGGGAGGCAGTGACACTGGGGACAGGCGGTGGCACCAGGGACAGGCAGTGGCACCAGGGACAGGCGGTGACACCGGGGACAGGTGGTGACACCGGGGACAGGCAGTGACATTGGGGAGGCGGTAACACTGGGGACAGGCGGTGACACCGGGGACAGGTGGTGACATTGGGGAGGCAGTAACACTGGGGACAGGTGGTGGCATCGGGGACAGGCAGTGACATCGGGGACAGGTGATGACACTGGGGACAGGCAGTGGCACTGGGGACAGGTGGTGACATTGGGGACAGGTGGTGGCACTGGGGAGGCAGTGACACTGGGGACAGGCGGTGGCACCAGGGACAGGCAGTGGCACCAGGGACAGGCGGTGACACCGGGGACAGGTGGTGACACCGGGGACAGGCAGTGACATTGGGGAGGCGGTAACACTGGGGACAGGCGGTGACACCGGGGACAGGCAGTGACACTGGGGACAGGCGGTGGCACTGGGGAGGCAGTGACACTGGGGACAGGCGGTGGCACCAGGGACAGGCGGTGGCACTGGGGACAGGCAGTGGCACCAGGGACAAGCGGTGACACTGGGGACAGGCAGTGACATTGGGGAGGTGGTAACACTGGGGACAGGTGGTGGCATCGGGGACAGGCAGTGACATCAGGGACAGGTGATGACACTGGGGACAGGCGGTGACACCGGGGACAGGCAGTGACATCAGGAACAGGCGGTGGCATCGGGGACAGGCAGTGACATTGGGGACAGGCGGTGGCACTGGGGACAGGTGGTGACACTGGGGACAGGTGGTGACACTGGGGACAGGCGGTGACACCAGGGACAGGCAGTGGCATCAGGGACAGGCAGTGACATTGGGGACAGGCGGTGACATTGGGGACAGGTGGTGACACTGGGGGCAGGCGGTGGCATCGGGGACAGGCAGTGGTGGCATCAGGGATAGATGGTGGCACCAGGGACGTGTGTCCCCCATGTCCTTGTGTCCTCATGTTGTCCCCATGTCCCCACGTCCCCCATGGCCCCACGTGTCCCCCATGTTTTATTGTCCCTTCTGTCCCTGTGTCCCCATGTTCTTGTGTCCCCCCATGTCCCCACTGTCCGTTGTGTCCCCGTGTGTGTCAAGTTGTCCCCATGTCCCCACGTGTGTCCCCATGTTTTATTGTCCCCTCTGTCCCCGTGTGTCCCCCACATGCTCAGTGTCCCCACGTCCCCACGTGTGTCCCCATGTTTCATTGTCCCCTGTGTCCCCGTGTGTCCCCCCCCACACTCATAATGTCCCCATGTGTGTCCCCATGGCCCCGTTTGTCACCGTGTCCTTATGTCCCCATGTCCCCACCTTCCTGTGTCCCCCCCGTGTCCCTGTGTCCCCCATCTTCTCATGTCTCCCATGTCCCCCCATGTCCCCACATGTGTCCCCATGTCTTATTGTCCCCACGTGTCCCCATGTGTCCCCCCACACACCCATAGTGTCCCCATGTCCCCATGTGTGTCCCCATGGCCCCGTTTGTCACCGTGTCCTTATGTCCCCATGTCCCCACCTTCCTGTGTCCCCCCGTGTCCCTGTGTCCCCATTTTCTCATGTCCCCCATGTCCCCATTGTCCCTTGTCCTTATGTCCCCGTCCGTGTCCTCAAGTCATCCACATGTCTCCGTGTCCCCATGTCTTTGTCCCCATGTCCCCACATGTCCCCATGTGTGTCTCCATGTTTTATTGTCCCCTCTGTCCCCATGTGTCCCCCCACAAGCCCATAGTGTCCCCATGTCCCCACGTGTGTCCCCATGGCCCTGTTTGTCACGTCTGTCCCCGTGTCCCCCCGCGTGTCCCCCCGTGTCCCTGTGTCCCCGTCTTCTCATGTCCCCCATGTCCCCATTGTCCCTTGTCCTCATGTCCCCATGTGTGTCCTCAAGTCATCCCCGTGTCCCCACATGTCCCGTGTGTCCCCATGTCCCCACGTGTCCCCATGTGCGTCCCCATGTTTTATTGTCCCCTCTGTCCCCATGTGTCCCCCCCCACGCCCATAGTGTCCCCATGTCCCCACGTGTGTCCCCATGGCCCTGTTTGTCACCGTGTCCTTATGTCCCCATGTCCCCACCTTCCCATGTCCCCCCCATGTCCCCGTTGTCCCCCCGTGTCCCCATGCCGCGTGATGAGCCCTTACTCAGCCGAGCGCCATCGCTGTCGGTTTTCCTGGGGACCGGACGAGCCCGTGTCCCCCTCACCCCGACACAGAGTCACCCCCCCTCGGGGGTCCCCATGTCCCCTCGGGGGGGGCCGGTGTCTGGCTCAGGGGACGCCAGAGCGGTGGCAGGACCCGGCCGGAGCTGGCACAGCCCAGGACAGGCGCTGTGATGAGGGGACAGGCTGATGGCGCGGGGACATTGGGGACACTGAGGACCCTGGGGATGGGGACACCGGGGAGCCTGGGGACAGGGACGCTGGGGACAGGGACACTGGGGACGGGGGTTTATGGGGACAAGGGACAAGGGGGACAGGATCTGTGGGGACAAGAGTTTGAGGACAGGGACAGGGGACCCTGGGGACAAGGGACACTGGGGACAGGGACTTTGGGGACAGGGGATGCTGGGGGTGGGGACCTTGGGGACAGGCACTTCAGGGACAGGGGACACTGGGGACAGGGACACTGGGGAGGGGGGATGCTGGGGGTGGGGACCTTGGGGACAAGGGAGTCTGGGGACAGGGACTTTAGGGACAGGGGACCCTGGGGATGGGGACCCTGGGGGTGGGGACACTGGGGACAGGGGACGCTGGGGATGGGGACACTGGGGACCCTGGGGACAGGGGCCCCTGGGGACAAGGGACCTTGGGGACAGGGGACGCTGGGGATGGGGACCCTGGGGGTGGTGGGGACACGGGGGACAGGGGACGCTGGGGACAAGGGAGTCTGGGGACAGGGACTTTAGGGCCAGGGGACACTGGGGACAGGAACTCTGGGGACAGAGACTTGAGGGAGGGGGTCAGGGGGGACACTGGGGACAGGGGACGCTGGGGATGGGGACCCTGGGGACACTGGGGACCCTGGGGACAGGGTCTATGGGGACAAGGGACCTTGGGGACAGGGGACGCTGGGGATGGGGACCTTGGGGGTGGGGACACGGGGGACAGGGGACGCTGGGGACAAGGGAGTCTGGGGACAGGGACTTTAGGGCCAGGAACTCTGGGGACAGGGACTTTAGGGAGGGGGTCAGGGGGGACCCTGGGGGTGGGGACACTGGGGACAGGGGACGCTGGGGACACTGGGGACCCTGGGGACAGGGTCTATGGGGACAAGGGACCTTGGGGACAGGGGACGCTGGGGATGGGGACCCTGGGGGTGGTGGGGACACGGGGGACAGGGGACGCTGGGGACAGGAACTCTGGGGACAGGGACTTTAGGGAGGGGGTCAGGGGGGACCCTGGGGGTGGGGACACTGGGGACAGGGGACGCTGGGGACACTGGGGACCCTGGGGACAGGGTCTATGGGGACAAGGGACCTTGGGGACAGGGGACGCTGGGGATGGGGACCCTGGGGGTGGTGAGGACACGGGGGACAGGGTACCCTGGGGACAAGGGAGTCTGGGGACAGGGACTTTAGGGAGGGGGTCAGGGGGGACCCTGGGGGTGGGGACCTTGGGGACAGGGCCCTCGGGGCCGCGGTGGCAGACGGTGGCCCTGAGCGTGTCCCCCAGGGCCTACGTGTCCCTGTTCATGCGTCACCTCTGCGAGCCGGGGGCCGACGGCTCCGAGACCTTCGCGGACGGGGTCCCCCGGGAGGGGCTCTCGCGGCAGCAGGTGCTGACCCGCATCGGCGTCATGTCCCTCGTCAAGAAGAAGGTACCCCCCCGCCCCCCCAAATCTCTGGGTCCCCCCAAAACTCCTGGGGGGTCCCCGTCTGTCCCCCCCGCCCTGATGCTGGGGTCCCCTCCAGAGGCCTGGGGGTCCCCCTTCCCCAGACACCCAGGTCCCCCCCCTCAGTGCACCTGGGTCCCCCCTGGGCACCCCCCCAACTTGTGGGGGTCCCCCCCCCCCAACGCCTGGGTCCCCCCAAAACTCCTGGGGGTCCCCCCAGAACTCCTGGGGGTGCCCCCTGGATGCCGGGGTTCCCTCCAGAGGCCTGGGGGTTCCCCTTCCCCAGATACCCAGGTCCCCCCCCCCTCAGTGCACTTGGGTCCCCCCTGGGCACCCCCCAACTTGTAGGGGTCCCCCCCCCAACGCCTGGGTGCCCCCCAAATCTCCTGGGGGTCCCCCCTGAACTCCTGGGTTGCCCCCAGATGCCGGGGTCCCCTCCAGCACAGCTGGGTCCCTGTGGGTGAATTTTTGGGGGTGCAGCCCCCCCATCTCTGTGTGTCCCCCCCCCACCTGGTTCCCTATGAGCAGATGGGTTTTGGGGGTGCAGCCCCCCCCCATCTCCCCATGGATGTTTTTTGGGGGTGCAGCCCCCCCCGCTCCCCGTGGGTGTATTTTTGGGGGTGCAGCCCCCCCATATCTGTGTCCCCCCCCCCACCTGGTTCCCTATGAGCGGATGGTTTTTGGGGGTGCAGCCCCCCCATCTCATCGTGGGTGTATTTTTGGGGGTGCAGCCCCCCCATATCTGTGTGTTCCCCCCCCAACTCCTGGGTTCCCCCCCCCACCTGGTTCCCTATGAGCGGATGGTTTTTGGGGGTGCACCCTCCCCCCCCATCTCCCCATGGATTTTTTTTGGGGTGCAGCCCCCCCCATCTCCCGTGGGTGTATTTTTGGGGGTGCAGCCCCCCCATATCTCTGTGTCCCCCCCCCACTTGGTTCCCTATGAGCAGATGGGTTTTGGGGGTGCAGCCCCCCCCCATCTCCCCATGGGTGTATTTTTGGGGGTGCAGCCCCCCCATATCTCTGTGTCCCCCCCCCCACTTGGTTCCCTATGAGCGGATGGGTTTTGGGGGTGCACCCTCCCCCCCCATCTCCCCATGGATGTTTTTGGGGGGTGCAGCCCCCCCCATCTCCCCATGGGTGTTTTTTTGGGGTGCAGCCCCCCCATCTCCCCATGGATGTATTTTTGGGGGTGCAGCCCCCCCATATCTGTGTGTGTCCCCCCCCACCTGGTTCCCTATGAGCAGATGGGTTTTGGGGGTGCAGCCCCCCCCCATCTCCCCATGGGTGTATTTTTGGGGGTGCAGCCCCCCCATATCTCTGTGTCCCCCCCCCACTTGGTTCCCTATGAGCGGATGGGTTTTGGGGGTGCACCCTCCCCCCCCATCTCCCCATGGATGTTTTTGGGGGGTGCAGCCCCCCCCATCTCCCCATGGGTGTATTTTTGGGGTGCAGCCCCCCCCATCTCCCCATGGGTGTATTTTTGGGGGTGCAGCCCCCCCATATCTGTGTGTTCCCCCCCCAACTCCTGGGTTCCCCCCCCCACCTGGTTCCCTATGAGCGGATGGTTTTTGGGGGTGCACCCTCCCCCCCCATCTCCCCGTGGGTGTATTTTTGGGGTGCAGCCCCCCCATATCTATGTGATCCCCCCCCACCTGGTTCCCTATGAGCGGATGGGTTTTGGGGGTGCACCCTCCCCCCCCCCATCTCCCCATGGATGTTTTTGGGGGGTGCAGCCCCCCCCATCTCCCCGTGGGTGTATTTTTGGGGTGCAGCCCCCCCACGTCCGTGCCCCCCCGCAGGTGCAGGAGTTCGAGCACATCAACGGGCGCTGGAGCCTGCCCGAGCTGGCCCCGGAGCCCAGCGCCGACTCCAAACGCTCCTCCCGCGCCTCCTCCCCCGCCAAAACCTGCCCCCCCAGCCCCGAGCAGAGCGGCCCCCCCAGCCCCGGCCCCCCCACACCCGGTACCGGCACGAGCGAGGGACGGGGGGGGCATGGGGGGGGGATATGGGGGGGGATATGGGGGATAGGGGGGGACAGGATGGAGATGGGGGGGGATATGGGGGGAGATATGGGGGACAGGGGATTGGGGGGGGGACATGGGGGGGGATATGGGGGACAGGGGGGGACAGGGGATTGGGGGGGGACAGGATGGAGATGGGGGAGACATGGGGGGGATATGGGGGACGGGGGGGGACAGGGGATTGGGGGGGGACCCAAGGGATGGGGGGGGACAGGGGGGGACAGAGTTTGAGGGGGACACCGAGGGGATGTGGGGGGATAAGGGGGACAGGGTGGGGGACAGAGGACTGGGGGGACTTGGGGGGATATGGGGGACAGGGGATTGGGGGGGGACAGGATGGGGATGGGGGGGGACAGAGTTTTGGGGGGGACATGGGGGGATATGGGGGATGGGGGGGGACAGGGGATTAGGGGGGGACAGGATGGGGGCGGGGGGGGACAGGGGGGACAGAGTTTGGGGGGACACGGGGGGGACATGGGGGGATATGGGGGGATAGGGGGGACGGGGGGGGGGACAGAGGGAAACAGAGTTTGGGGGGGACATGGGGGGGACGGGGGATTGGGGGAGGACCCAGGGGATGGGAGGGACATGGGGGACAGGATGGGGACAAGGGAGAGACAAGGGACAGGGACAGAGGGACAAGATGGGAGGGGATGGGGACAGGGACGGGGGGGGGACAGGAGAGTACGGGAACAGGGGACATGGGGACAGGAGGGACATGGGGACAGGAGGGAGACACAGGGACAGGGGGACAGGAGGGTGACACAGGGACAGGGGGACAGGAGGGACATGGGGACAGGAGGGTGACACAGGGACAGGGGGACAGGAGGGTGACACAGGGACAGGGGGACAGGAGGGTACAGGGACAGGGGACATGGGGACAGGGGACATGGGGACAGGAGGGAGACACAGGGATGGGAGATGGGGACAGGGACGGGGGGGACACGGGGACAGGGGGACGGGCAGGGTGCTGGGGCCACCCCCTGTCCCCGTGTCCCCAAACGTCCCCTGTCCCCAGCCACGCCGGCGCCCAGCGAGCGCGGGGACGGGCCAGGGCCACCCCCGGACAGGGACGAGGGTGACACCAGGGACGAGAAGGAGCCCAAAGGCCCCGAGAAGATGGAGACGGAGGTGGGTGACAGGGCTGTCCCCAAGCCTGGCCCCGTCCCTGTCCCCAACCCTGTCTCCAGCCCTGTCCTCTGGGTCCCTGCTGATGTCCTCTCTGTCCCCAGTCGTGTCCTCCCTGTCCCCATTCTTGTCCCCAACCCTGTCTCTGTCCCTCGTGATGTTCATGTCCCCAACCTTGTCCCCAATCGTGTCCTCCCTGTCCCCATCCTTGTCCCCAACCCTGTCCCCAATCGTGTCCTCCCTCCCCATCCTTGTCCCCAACCCTGTCCCCAATCATGTCCTCCCTGTCCCCAACCCTGTCCCTGTCCCTTGTGATGTCCATGTCCCCAACCCTGTCCCCAGTCGTGTCCTCCCTGTCCCCATTCTTGTCCCCAACCCTGTCCCTGTCCCTCATGATGTCCATGTCCCCAACCCTGTCCCCAATCGCGTCCTCCCTGTCCCCATCCTTGTCCCCAACCCTGTCCCCAATCGTGTCCTCCCTGTCCCCATCCTTGTCCCCAACCCCGTCCCTGTCCCTCGTGATGTTCTCCCTGTCCCCATCCCTGTCCCCAGTCCTGTTCTCCTTGTCCCCAACTCTGTCCCCACTCCTGTCCCCCAGCTCTGGCCTCCCTCGTCCTTGTCCCCAACCCTGTCTCTGTCCCCAACACTGTCCTCACCTTCCTGTCCTTGTCCCTGTCCCCTCTCTGTCCTGTTCCCCTACCCTGACCCTGTGTCCCCTCCTGTCCCCAGCTGTGTCCTCACTGTCCCCAACCCTGTCCCTAGTCCTGTTTTCCTTGTCCCCAGCTCTGTCCCATCCCTGTCCCCAATTCTGTCTCCCATCGTGTCCTCCCTGTTCCTGGTGATGTCCCTGTCCCCATCCTTGTCCCCACTCGTGTCCTCACTGTCCCCAACCCTGTCCCCAGTCATGTCCCAGTTGTGTCCTTCCTGTCCCTGGTGATGTCGCTGTCCCCAACCCTGTCCCCAGTCCTGTTCTCCTTGTCCCCAACTTTGTCCCATCCCTGTCCCCAACCCTGTCCCCAATCGTGTCCTCGCTGTCCCCATCCCTGTCCCCTCCCCACCGCTGTCCCCATGTCCCCTCCCCGGTCACTCAGGGGATGGGGGGTTGGGAACGATGTCATGGTGGGGACCCCACCCCACCCCCCTTGTCCCCCAGCAGCCTCCTGTCCCCGAGGTGCCACCATCCCCGGGCGATGGCAGCGAGGCCGAAGGGCCGCGGAAGGGGGAGGAGGAGGAGGGACCCGGTCAGCGGGACCCTGAGGCCGAAGGGCCCCTGACCCGTGAGGAGCGACCAGGTGAGCCCCCCCCCCCCCCCCAAAAATAAGGCATCTGGGTGCCCCCCCAAATCCCACGGGGGGGACCCCGGTGTCCGAACACCCTTGTCCCCCCCCGACCCCGCAGGTGCTGAGGCCGAGAAGGGTCCCGGGGGAGAGAAGGGCGACGAGAAACCCCCCGAGGAGGAGCCCAAGGAGCGGCCGGGGGACCCTGACCCCAAACGAGGTGGCTGGGGGCGGGGCTTAACCGGGGGGGGGGGCCTAGTCCACCTGGGGGTGTGGCCAAGCCACAGGGGGCGGGGCTTAACCAAAGGGATGCGCCTGCAGCGCTCTGTTCTTCCATATTGCCGCGTTCACTCTGAAGCCTACTGATGGCTGCTGGCTGTAAATGTTTACTGAGGAGGGTGGGGGGGTGCTGGGGGTGGGAGGACTGGAAGAGGGTTACAATATGGCGCTGTGTGTCCCCCCCCCCCGCCCCTGCCACGCCCCCGCACAGAGGAGCTGAAGCCCGAGAAGGAGCCCAAGCTGGAACCTCGCGCCAACGGCCGCCGGGACGACAAGGCCGAGAAGCCGCGGTTCATGTTCAACATCGCCGACGGCGGCTTCACGGGTGAGCGGGTGACGATGGCGGCGGGCGGGGGGCGGGTAGGGGGACACGGAAGGGCTTCCCGCTTACCTCACGTGTCCCCCCCCCCCACCCCCGCAGAGCTGCACACGCTGTGGCAGAACGAGGAACGCGCCGCCATCTCCTCGGGGAAGCTCAATGAGATCTGGCACCGGCGCCACGACTACTGGCTGCTGGCCGGCATCGTCCTGTATCCTTCCGCCACACCCGCACACCCCCCCCCAGCACCCTTGGGTACCCCCCCAGCACCCCTGGGTACCCCCCTGGATGCCTGTGTGTCCCCCCAACACCCCTGAGGCCCCCCCCATGGGTGCTGTTCATCCTCCTCGGGGCTGGTGGCGGTGGCACCACCAAAGAGGGTGACACCAGGGTGGGGGTGACGTGGGGATCTCAGGTGATGGTGACGCAGTGACATGGTGGCTGTTCTTAGTAGCCACAACTCCAGGGGTGACGTGGGTGGGCGTGAGGGTGGCCTTGGTGATCTGGTGACGCGGTGACAGGCGCTGAACGGGGACAAGGAGGAACCCTGGGGACAGGGTGACACTGTGAGGGTGACGTGGTGATGGTGACAGTGGTGGTGACGCGGGGACGTGGTGATGGTGATGCAGGGACATGGTGATGGTGACACAGGGACACGCGTGGGGGGATGAGAGGGACGTCAGGGACAGGGTGACACAGCGATGGTGACGCGGTGACGGTGACGTGGTGTTGGTGACACGGTGACAGCTCCGTGCGCTGGCCGGGGGATGACCCTGGCGGGGGGAATGGTGGGGACAGGGTGACGTGGTGACAGTGATGCGGTGATGGTGACATGGTGGGGACACGGTGACACGGTGACAGTCCTTAGTGCGCAGCCACGCCGCCGTGTGCTGGAGGGGGGACGAGCTGAGGGGACAAAGGGGAGATGTTGGGGACAGGGTGACACGGTGCCGGTGTTGCGGTGCCGGTGCTGCAGGAACGTGGTGACGTTGTGGTGGTGACACGGTGACACGGTGACAGTCCTTAGCGCGCAGCCACAGCTCCGGGGGGCACTGATGATGTGGCGGGGGATGAGAGGGCCGTTGGGGACAGGGTGACGTGGGGACAGTGATGCTGCGACGCAGTGACGGTGACGCGGTGGTGATGTGGGGACAGTGACACGGTGACGTGGTGACAGTGACGTGGTGACGCTGATGCGGTGACAGTCCTTAATGCGCATCCACGCCTCTGTGCGCTGGGTGATGACCTGGGGGCTGTTGGGGACAGGGTGACGTGACGGTGACACGATGATGGTGACACGGTGATGGTGACACCCTTAGCCCGCAGCCACTGTGCACTGCGTAGGGGGGGGGGAGGGTGACACGGTGACGTGGTGACGCGGTGACATTGTGGCACGGTGACAGTCCCTCTGTGCACTGGCCAGGGGATGACCGGGGGGGAGCCGTTGGGGACCGGGTGACGTGGTGACAGTGATGCTGTGACGCAGTGACGGTGACACGGTGGTGACGTGACAGTGACGCGGTGACACTGATGTGGTGACAGTCCTTCAGGTGCATCCACGGCTCCGTGCGCTGACTGGGTGATGACCTGGTGGCTGTTGGGGACAGGGTGACGTGGTGACGGTGACACGGTGACGGTGACGTGGTGATGGGGCGGTGGTGCAGTGGGTATGGGGGGTGAGGGTGACACGGTGACGCGGTGACAGTCCCTCTGTGCACTGGCCAGGGGATGACATGGAGGGGGGACGAGCGGGACATTGGGGACAGGGTGACGCGGTGACAGTGACGCAACGACGGTGACACAGCGGTGGCAGCGCTGCGGTGACGGTGCAGCCACGCCTCCGTGCGCCGGGGGGACGTTGGGGACAAGGTGACACGGTGACGCGGCGGGTGGTGACGCAGTGACAGCGACGCGGTGACAGCCCTTAACGTGCAGCCACGGCTCCGTGCGCTGGCGACGGGGGGGTGAGGGGATGGGGTGACGCGGTGACGCGGTGACACGGTGACACGGTGACACGGTGACAGTCCTTAGCGTGCAGCCACGGCTACGCGCGCTGGACGGACATCCAGAACGACGGCGCCTTCGGGGTCATCAATGAACCCTTCAAGGGCGAAGCCTCCAAAGGGAACTTCCTCGAGATGAAGAACAAGTTCCTCGCACGCCGCTTCAAGGTGAGCGCACGAGGGCTCGCACGAGGGCTCGCACGAGGGTCACGCTCGTGCCAGGGCGCGGGGGCTCGGCCGGGGGGGGGCTCCTGCCAGGGCGGCGCTGGTGCGAGGAGATCACGCGCGGCAGCTGCTTTTGCACCGGGGCTGTTTGCACGAGGGCCTCGCACGAGGGGCTGGCACGAGGGTTGGGCTCGTGCAAGGATCTTGCACGAGGGCGGCGTTCGCGTGCTGTGGGGGGGCTGCTCCCTTGCGCCGGGGGCGCGCTCGAGGGCTGCGCTTGCGCCGGGGCTGAGCTTGCACGAGGGGCTCACACGAGGGCCGCGCTCGCACGAGGCTTTTGCACGAGGGCCGGGCTCGCGTGAGGGTTGGGTTTGCACGAGGGTCTTGCACGGGTTCTTGCGCAAGCGGCCAGGCAAGGGGTCCGGGGGGGGGTGGGGTGTGGGAGGTGGCCGTGGAAAGGGGGCGGGGCTTGCACAGGGGCTGCGCACTAGGGGGTTGGGCTTAGCCAATGAGGGGCCTTGTGCAAGAGGGTTGTTGGAGGATGAGGGTGGGTGGTCAGGTCAGAGTTGGGTGCTCGGACACCAGGGTGCTCCCTGGGCGTTGGGTGACGTCATAGTTGGGTGCTTGGACACCAGGGTGCTCCCTGGGCGTTGGGTGACGTCATAGTTGGGTGCCCAGACACCAGGGTGCTCCCTGGGCGTTGGGTGACGTCATAGTTGGGTGCCCGGACACCAGGGTGTTCCCTGGGCGTTGGGTGACGTCATAGTTGGGTGCCCGGACACCAGGGTGCTCCCTGGGCGTTGGGTGACGTCATAGTTGGGTGCCCGGACACCAGGGTGCTCCTTGGGCGTTGGGTGATGTCGTAGTTGGGTGCCTGGACACCAGGGTACTCCCTGGGTGTTGGGTGACGTCATAGTTGGGTGCCCGGACACCAGGGTGCTCCCTGGGCGTTGGGTGATGTCATAGTTGGGTGCCCAGACATCTGGGTCCTCTCTTGGGTGTTGTTGGGGTGTGAGGTCGTAGGTGGGTGTCCGGACGCATGGGTCCTCTCTGGGCTCAAGCGTTGGGTGACGTCAGAGTTGGGTGCCCGGACACCTGAGTCCTCTCTGGGTGTTGTTGGGGTGTGAGGTCGGAGTTGGGTGCTGGGACACCTGGGTCGTCTTTGGGCCTTGTCAGGGTGTGATGTCATAGGTGGGTGTCCAGCCACCTGGGTCCCCTAAACGTTGGGTGAGATCATAGGTGGGTGCTTGGATATCTGGGTGCCCTAGTTGTTGGGTGACGTTGTAGGTGGGTGCCCAAACACTTGAGTCGTCTTTGGGCCTTGTTGGGGTGTGAGGTCAGAGTTGGGTGCCTGAACACCTGGGTCCTCTCTGGTTGTAGTTGGGGTGTGAGGTCAGAGTTGGGTGCTGGGACACCTGGGTCCCCTAGTTGTCGGGTGACATCTTAGTTGGGTGCCCAAACACCTGGGTCGTCTTTGGGCCTTGTTGGGGTGCGAGGTCATAGTTGGGTGCCCAAACACCTGCGTTCTCTCAGGGTGTTGTTGGGGTGTGAGGTCAGAGTTGGGTGCCGGGACACCTGGGTCCCTTAAACATCAGGTGATGTCATAGGTGGGTGCTTGGACACCTGGGTCCCCTAGTTGTTGGGTGACGTCGTTGGGTGACGTCATAGTTGGGTGCTCAAACACCTGGGTTGTCTTTGGCCCTTGTTGGGGTGTGAGGTCGTAGGTGGGTGCCTGAACACCTGGGTCTTCTCTGGGTGTAGTTGGGGTGTGAGGTCAGAGTTGGGTGCTGGGACACCTGAGTTCCCTAATTGTTGGGTGACGTCATAGGTGGGTGCTTGGACACCTGGGTCCCCTAGTTGTTGGGTGACATCAGAGTTGGGTGCCTGTGTCGTCCCTGGTTGTTGTTGGGGTGTGAGATCCAACTTGGGTGCCTGAACACCTGGGTCCCCTCTATCACCATTTGGGTGACGTCTGAGTTGGGTGCTGGGACACCTGGGTCCCCTAGTTGTTGGGTGACATCTTAGTTGGGTGCCCAAACACCTGCATCCTCTCAGGGTGTTGTTGGGGTGTGAGGTCATAGTTGGGTGCCCAAACACCTGCGTCCTCTCAGGGTGTTGTTGGGGTGTGAGGTCAGAGTTGGGTGCCGGGACACCCGGATCCCCTCACTGTTGGGTGACGTCATAGTTGGGTGCCCAAACACCTGCGTCCTCTCCGGGTGTAGTCGGGGTGTAAGATCCGAGTTGGGTGCCTGAACACCTGGGTCCCCTCTATAACCATTTGGGTGACGTCCGAGTTGGGTGCCCGGCCTCCTGGGTCCCCTCCGCCACCCCCTCTCCCTTCCCCCTCCTTCCCCCCGTTCCCCCTTCCCCCCTCCCCCCCCTCCCCTCCCCCAGCTCCTGGAGCAGGCGCTGGTGATCGAGGAGCAGCTCCGTCGCGCCGCCTACCTGAACATGACGCAGGACCCCAGCCACCCCGCCATGGCCCTCAACACCCGCTTCGCCGAGGTCGAGTGCCTGGCCGAGAGCCACCAGCACTTGTCCAAGGAGTCGCTGGCGGGCAACAAGCCCGCGAACGCCGTCCTACACAAGGGTAAGAGGCGGGGGGGCCGGCGCGCCCGGCGCGGACGCCCCGTGTAGCGCCTCGCACCTCTGTACCGCGCTCTCAATCATTAAAGTGGGGTTCTCCTCCCAACCGGCTCCCGGTGTATCCTTGCTCTTGCGTGTGCTTTCTGGCGGGCCGGAGGGGGGGAGGCAACAAAAACCAAAAAAAAAAAGCAAAAAAAAAGCAAAAAAAAAGGGTCTAAGGGTGTAAGGGGGTGGCGGGGAAGCTGCTGGAAGGTCCCTGAGGGGTTTTCTGGGGTGTGAGTAAACCCGGAGTAAACCCGGAGTAACCTCGGAGTAAGGCGGGGCGTGGATTTAGGGCGGCCGAGGGGCTCTGGGGTGCGTGAGGTGCAGGCGGGTGCCTCTGTTGCTTTGCGCTAAGATGTATCTGCTGAGTATCTGTAGTGTAAGTCTGGAGTATGTCACTAGTATGGCCCCGTGTACTTCGGGAGTACGTAACGCATTGACCCGGAGTATTTGGGGGGCACGGAAGGAGTATATTCTGAGTATCCCGGTGGCCGGAGTATCCCTGGTGCATGTAATGAGTAAGCCTGGAGTAATGCTGCTGTCCGGACGCGGTGTCCCTGCTTGCGTGTAGCGGCTTTGCCCGGAGTATCCCCGGGGCACGGGCAGTATTTCCCCAGAGTACTTCTGGTGTATTTAATGAGTAAGCCTGGAGTACCTCAGAGGAATGTGCTGAGTGAGCCCAGAGTATCTCTGGAGCCTTTAATGTCTTTGTATCACTGGAGTAAGCAGTGAGTATCATTGGTGTAGGCTGTGCAGAGGATCTCTGGGGCCGTGTAATGAGTAACCCCGGAGTATCGGTGCTGTGGCTGCGGCCTCTTAGCCTGGAGCAGGAGTGAGTGATGAGGGTGCCCCGGAGTATCTCTGGTGTGGCTGTAGCATGGATCTGGAGTATCTCTGGTGTATCCATGGAGCATACCTGGAGTATCTTTAGTGTGTCTTAAGGAGTATACCCAGAGTATCTCTGGAGTGCTTAAAGCAGGTCAAAGTGTCAAAGGAACGTACCCGGAGTATCTCTGGTGTATCTACAGGTTCTGCCCAGAGTGACTAAGGAGTATACCCGGAGTATCTCAGGTGTTGCTAAACATCGGGCCTGGAATAGCTCGGGTGTGTCTGGAGAGTATCCTGGGGTGTTTGAGGAGTATGTCTGGAGTATCTCCAGTGTAGCTACAGCGTAGGCCCTCAGGCGATAAGCTTGGAGTATCTCTGGTGTCTCTAAGAGTCTACCCGGAGTATCTCCAGTGTGTCTAGAGAGTAGACCTGGAGTATGTGAGGAGTATACCCGGAGTATCTCCGGTGTTGGCTAAGGAGTCTGCCCAGAGCGTGTGAGGAGTATCCCCAGAGTATCTCTGGTGTGTCTCAGGAGTAAGCCCCGAGCCTAAAGAGTAAACCCGAAGTATCTCCAGTGTGTCTAGAGAGTATACTCAGAGTAACTAGCGTAAGCCGAGTCCCTCCAGTGTGTGTAAGTTGTGTACCTGGCGTGTGTAAGGAGTACGCCCAGAGTACTCCCAGTCTACTCAAGGTAGCTCTGAGTCCTTCCCCCTACTCCCAGCATGCCCCCACTCCCCGCCGGTGCATCCCTTGAGTATCCTTTGAGTAGCTCTCAGGCTTTCCCCTCCCTCTCCCCACCCCACTCTCACGTGAGTATCTCCCCACACCCCCCAGCCTATGAGTAACCTATGAGTAACCTATGAGTAACCTATGAGTAACCTATGAGTAACCTATGAGTAACCTATGAGTAGGTGCGGGGCGGCCCCCCGGCGCTGACGGGCCCCCCCCGCCCCTCTCTCTCTCTCTCCTGCCCCCTCCCTGCCCGCGGCGCCAGTGCTGAACCAGCTGGAGGAGCTGCTGAGCGACATGAAGGCGGACGTCACCCGCCTGCCCGCCACCCTCTCGCGCATCCCCCCCATCGCCGCCCGCCTCCAGATGTCGGAGCGCAGCATCCTCAGCCGCTTGGCCAGCAAAGGCACCGAGAGCCACCCCCCGCCCGTAAGTCACACCCCACCCCCCACCAGGGGACATCACAACCCCCCCCCCCCCCCCCACCCCCAATCCCCCCAGGGGACATCTCACCCCCCCGTGGGGACATCACATACCCCCCCCCACCTCCTCCAGGGGACAACATCGCGCAACCTCCCCCCAGGGGATGTCACAACCCCCCCCCAATCCCCCCAGGGGACATCTCACCCCCCCTGGGGACATCACAACCCCCCCCCCCCACCCCCCAGGGGACATCACACCCCCCCAGGGGACATCACACCCCCCCCCAAGCCCCCCAGGGGACATCTCACCCCCCCTGGGGACATCACACCCCCCCACACCCCCCCAGGGGACATCACAACCCCCCCCAATCCCCCCAGGGGACATCTCACCCCCCCAGGGACATGACAACCCCCCCCACCCCCCAGGGGACATCACAACCCCCCCAACCCCCCCAGGGGACATCCCCCCTGCCCCCCACCCCCCAGGGGACATCACCCACCGCCCCCAGCCCCCCAGGGGACATCACACCCCCCCAGGGGACATCCCCCCCACCCCCCAGGGGACATCACACCCCCCCCCCCAGCCCCCCAGGGGACATCAAACCCCCCTGGAGACATCACCCCCCCCACGACCCCCCCCAGGGGACATCACCCCCCCCCCCCCACCCACCCCAGTCCCTGGGGGGTTCCTCAGCCTGGGGACAGACCTTTTTGGGGGACTTTCTTTTGGGGGGGGACACAACTTTTTGGGGGGGGCCATCCTTTTTTTTGGGGACTTTGTTTGGGGACATTGTTTTGGGGACAGCCCTTGGGGACTTTTTGGGGGGACATTGGGGACATTCTTGGGGACACTGGGGACAGCCCTTGGGGACTTTTTTGGGGGGGACATTATTTGGGGACATTCTTTTCTTGGGGACATCCCTTTTGGGGGGACTTTCTGGGGGGGGGACGTCCTTGTTTTGGGGACATTCTTTTTTTGGGGGACATCCCTTTTTAAGGGTATCCACCTTGGGGACCCCCCACCTCGGGGACCCCCATCCTGGTTTGGGGGGGGGGGGGGCGTGGGGGAGGTGACAGCGGTGTCCCCCGTCTCTCCAGACCTTCCCGCCGGGGCCCTACGCCACCCCCCAGAGCTACGGGGGCACCTTTGGGACCCCCCCGGCCGGAGCCCTCCCCCCTGGAGGGGCCAACTACAGCCAGATGCCGCCGGGCTCCTTCATCACCGGTGAGCACCCCGATACCTGGGACTGTGGGTGGGGGGCACCCCGATACCTGGGACCGTGGGTGGGGGCACCCCGATACCTGGGTCCATCGGTGGGGGTCCCCAGATCTGGGTCCATGAGTGGGGGCACCCCAACACCAGGATTTGTGGGTGGGGGGCACCCCAACACCTGAATCCATAGTTGGGGGTCACCCAGATGTGGGTCTGTGGGTGGGGGCACCCCAACACCTCTGTCCATGGGTGGGGGGGTCCCCAAATCTGGGTGGGGGCACTGGGACCCTGGGTCTATGGGTGGGGGGCACCTTCATACCTGGGTCCATGGGTGGGGGGTCCCCCAGATCTGGCTGGGGGGGGCACCCCAACACCTGCATCCACAAGTGGGGGGGCACCCCAATACCTGGGCCCATGGGTGGGAGTCACCCACGTATCTGAGTCCATGGGTGGGGGGTCCCCAGGTCTGTGTCCATGGGTGGGGGCACCCCAACATCTGAGTCCGTGGGTGGGTCCCCAGGTCTGTGTCCATGGGTGGGGGCACCCCAACATCTGAGTCCGTGGGTGGGTCCCCAGGTCTGTGTCCATGGGTGGGGGCACCCCAACATCTGAGTCCGTGGGTGGGGGGTCCCCAGGTCTGTGTCCATGGGTGGGGGCACCCCAACATCTGAGTCCGTGGGTGGGGGGTCCCCAGGTCTGTGTCCATGGGTGGGGGCACCCCAACACGACGCCCCAGGGATGGGGGGGTGTCCCCAGATGCGGATCGATGGCACCCAGGTCCCTGAGTGGGTGTCGGGGTGGGTGCCTGCCCCCCCCAAACCCCCCCCCCCCCCCCAACACCTGGGTCCTTCCCCCCCCCCCCCCCTTCCCCCCCGCAGCCGCCGCCAACGGGCCCCCGGTGCTGGTGAAACGGGAGCGCGAGGCCGAGGGGCCGGAGAAGAAGGAGCCGCGCGGGGGCGAAGTCATCTGCATCGACGACTGAGGGGGGGGGGGGCCCGTGGGGGGGCCCCCCCCCCACCCGCGCTCCCCCCCCTCCTCCCCCCCCCCCCCAATACACACACACACACACACACCCCCACCCCCCCACCCTCAAATCTGGAGGTGGGGGTGGAGGGGGCTGGGGAGGGGGGGGACACACACCCCCCACACCCCCTCCCCCCCCCCCCCACTGCCAGAAATGCCTCGTTTCACCCTAAATGCGGTGCGGGGGGGAGGGGGGGGGGGGGAATGGGGGCAGCACCCAAGGGTGGGGGTGTTTTTGGGGGGGGGGGGGGGGAGGGGTGACGAGGACCACTGCAACTATAAATATGAATATATATATATATCCCCGGTGGCGGGGGGTGACCCCGGTGTCCGGGTGGCCCCAGTGTCCTCCCCGGGGTCCCCCCGGTGTCCCCAGGGCCCCTCCCCGCCCCCCTCCCCTCCCCCCCCCCGGGGCTCGGGCACTTGTTTAACCGCAGCAGAATAAAACCCGGTTCCTTGGCTACGGCACCCGGCTCCGCTCGTCCCTCGGCGTCGCCGGCACCCGTGGGGATGGCGAATGGGTGGCCACCGGCCACCCTGTGCCGCTGTGGGGGCGGTTGTGGCCAGTGGTGGTCGTGGGGATGGCCAGGAGTGGGGTCATGGGGCTGGGTTCCATCATGGCCGCCATGGGAACGGTCAACGGGGTGATGGTGGCCACCAGCGTGGTCACGGGGATGGTCACCAGGGTGGTGAAGGCCACTTGGGCCACCAGCGTGGTCACGGGGATGGTCACCAGGGTGGTGAAGGCCACTTGGGCCACCAGCGTGGTCACGGGGATGGTCAACGCCTCTGGGCATGGCCACTGGGCCACCATGGGGATGTCCACCAGCCATGGCAGCCTGTGCCATCATGGGGACAGTCATCAGCATGGCCGTGGCCACCAGCACTGTCCTGGTGGCAGCCACAGTGCTAGTGGTGCCCATGGCCCCCAGCACAGGCATGGGGACAGCTCAGCCATGGTGACCAGCATGACGGCGGTGACATGAGAGGGACCACGTGACCTAACGCCCTTTGGGTCACCATGAGCCCTTTGGGGCCACCATGAGGCTCTCTGGGGCCACCATGAGCCCTTTGGGGACACCGTGAAGCCCTTTGGGGACACCATGAGGCTCTTTGAGGCCACCATGGGCCCTTTAGGGCCACCATGAGCCCTTTGGGGCCACCTTGAGGCTCTTTGGGGACACCATAAGCCCTTTGGGGACACCACGAGCCCTCTGGGGACACCAGGGCTGTCCCCGATCCGTCCCACCCTGGGGCAGAATTAACCCGCGACATCGTCCCTCATAAATCAAGACGCAAACGATCTTTTGTGGAACTTAGACCTGACTTTGACCCAAAAAAGCCAAAATTCTGCCCCAAAACAACCCTCCTGCTTCTCCCGGACAGCCACTACCAAAACCGGACAGGAGATGGCGCCTCATCATCGACTATAAAATCGTTAATTAATTAATTAACCGCCAGCCTCGCCCCCTGCTGGCCGGAATTAAATTTAAAAAATTATATATTTTATTTATTTATGGTGGACGATAAAAAAACAAATTTGCTTTGATTTGGGACGAGATAAAATTTATTTTTCATAGATCGTCAGCGTTGACCCACGAGAGCTGAACTGGCTCAGTTCCTCCGGAAATTACGTCGTAATTATTAATGAAACCTTATAATTAAGCCTATTAAAGAGGATTTCGCTTAAGAACTCACCGTGACCCCGAGATCAGATCAGTGGTCCGGGAGGGACCCGGTTTTGGGGTGAAAAGGATGGATTTGGGTAACAGGAGGGGGAGATGAGGGCTGGGACGGGGGATGGAGGTTCTGTCCCAGGGGATGATGGCCCATGGGGTGGCCAAAGGGGCCACTGGGGCGGAGGATTTGATAAGGAGAGATTGAATTGGGATTTAAATGGGATAAACTGGGAGAGGAAGAGGATGGTAGAGGCCAGGGTGTGAGGTCGTGTTGGAGGAGGTACAAGATGAGGAGCTCCAAGATGGCGGATGTCCTCAACATGGCTGCGAGGTCACATTGGAGGAGCTCCAAGATGGCGGATGTCCTCAACATGGCTGCGAGGTCACAATGGAGGAGTCCAAGATGGCGGATGTCCTCAACATGGCTGTGAGGTCACATGGGAGGAGCTCCAAGATGGCGGATGTCCTCAACATGGCTGTGAGGTCACAATGGAGGAGTCCAAGATGGCGGATGTCCTCAACATGGCTGTGAGGTCACAATGGAGGAGCTCCAAGATGGCAGATGTCCTCAACATGGCTGTGAGGTCACATTGGAGGAGCTCCAAGATGGCGGATGTCCTCAACATGGCTGTGAGGTCACATGGGAGGAGCTCCAAGATGGCGGGACGTCCTCAACATGGCTGCGAGGTCACATGGGAGGAGCTCCAAGATGGCGGATGTCCTCAACATGGCTGTGAGGTCACATGGGAGGAGCTCCAAGATGGTGGATGTCCTCAACATGGCTGTGAGGTCACATGGGAGGAGCTCCAAGATGGCGGATGTCCTCAACATGGCTGTGAGGTCACATGGGAGGAGCTCCAAGATGGCGGATGTCCTCAACATGGCTGCGAGGTCACATGGGAGGAGCTCCAAGATGGCAGATGTCCTCAACATGGCTGCGAGGTCACATTGGAGGAGTCCAAGATGGCGGATGTCCTCAACATGGCTGTGAGGTCACAATGGAGGAGCTCCAAGATGGCGGATGTCCTCAACATGGCTGTGAGGTCACATGGGAGGAGCTCCAAGATGGCGGATGTCCTCAACATGGCTGTGAGGTCACAATGGAGGAGCTCCAAGATGGCGGATGTCCTCAACATGGCTGTGAGGTCACAATGGAGGAGCTCCAAGATGGCGGATGTCCTCAACATGGCTGTGAGGTCACAATGGAGGAGTCCAAGATGGCGGATGTCCTCAACATGGCTGTGAGGTCACATGGGAGGAGCTCCAAGATGGCGGATGTCCTCAACATGGCTGTGAGGTCACATTGGAGGAGCTCCAAGATGGCGGATGTCCTCAACATGGCTGTGAGGTCACATGGGAGGAGCTCCAAGATGGCGGGACGTCCTCAACATGGCTGCGAGGTCACATGGGAGGAGCTCCAAGATGGCGGATGTCCTCAACATGGCTGTGAGGTCACATGGGAGGAGCTCCAAGATGGTGGATGTCCTCAACATGGCTGTGAGGTCACATGGGAGGAGCTCCAAGATGGCGGATGTCCTCAACATGGCTGTGAGGTCACATGGGAGGAGCTCCAAGATGGCGGATGTCCTCAACATGGCTGCGAGGTCACATGGGAGGAGCTCCAAGATGGCAGATGTCCTCAACATGGCTGCGAGGTCACATTGGAGGAGTCCAAGATGGCGGATGTCCTCAACATGGCTGTGAGGTCACAATGGAGGAGCTCCAAGATGGCGGATGTCCTCAACATGGCTGTGAGGTCACATGGGAGGAGCTCCAAGATGGCGGATGTCCTCAACATGGCTGTGAGGTCACATGGGAGGAGCTCCAAGATGGCGGATGTCCTCAACATGGCTGTGAGGTCACAATGGAGGAGCTCCAAGATGGCGGATGTCCTCAACATGGCTGTGAGGTCACAATGGAGGAGTCCAAGATGGCGGATGTCCTCAACATGGCTGTGAGGTCACATGGGAGGAGCTCCAAGATGGCGGATGTCCTCAACATGGCTGTGAGGTCACATGGGAGGAGCTCCAAGATGGCGGATGTCCTCAACATGGCTGTGAGGTCACATGGGAGGAGCTCCAAGATGGCGGATGTCCTCAACATGGCTGTGAGGTCACATGGGAGGAGCTCCAAGATGGCGGATGTCCTCAACATGGCTGTGAGGTCACATGGGAGGAGCTCCAAGATGGTGGATGTCCTCAACATGGCTGCGAGGTCACATGGGAGGAGCTCCAAGATGGCGGATGTCCTCAACATGGCTGTGAGGTCACATGGGAGGAGCTCCAAGATGGCGGATGTCCTCAACATGGCTGTGAGGTCACATGGGAGGAGCTCCAAGATGGCGGATGTCCTCAACATGGCTGTGAGGTCACATGGGAGGAGCTCCAAGATGGCGGATGTCCTCAACATGGCTGCGAGGTCACATGGGAGGAGCTCCAAGATGGCGGATGTCCTCAACATGGCTGCGAGGTCACATGGGAGGAGCTCCAAGATGGTGGATGTCCTCAACATGGCTGTGAGGTCACATGGGAGGAGCTCCAAGATGGCGGATGTCCTCAACATGGCTGTGAGGTCACATGGGAGGAGCTCCAAGATGGCGGATGTCCTCAACATGGCTGCGAGGTCACATGGGAGGAGCTCCAAGATGGCGGACGTCCCTTCCCGAGGACAATTTCCTTTTATGGTCACGGGGGCAGTGACGTCATTTCCCAGCGCCCGGGTCGTTGGGGTCCGGCGCTGGAGCGGCTGCGGGTTTGGGGAATTTGTTGGTGATTTTTTCCAGAATGGGGCAAGTTTTGAAAAAATTGGAATTATTAGAAATTATGGAAATTTATGGCCATAAGTGAAATTGTTACAAATAATTGACCGTTACGCCAAGAACTGAATGACAAAAAATTGAAATTTGTATCAATAATTGAAAGTATTGCGAATAATTAACTTATACCAAAAATTGAAATTTATACCAATAGCTGAAATTTTTACAAATAATTGAAATTTTTACAAATAATTGAAATTTATCGCCAATTTTAATTACAAATAATTGAAATTTATGTCAATAATTGAAATTATTACAAATAATTAAAATTTATCCCAATAATTAAAATTTATCCCCAAAATTGACATTTTTACAAATAATTGAAATTTTTACAAATAATTGAAATTTATCACCAATTTTAATTACAAATAACTGAAATGTATGTCAATAATTGAAATTATTACAAATAATTAAAATTTATCCCAATAATTGAAATTTTTACAAATAATTGACATTTTTACAAATAATTGAATTACAAATAATTGAAATTTATACCAATAGTTGAAATTATGACAATTAATTGAAATTTATGCCCAATTTTAATTGCAAATAATTGAAATTTATCCCAATATTTGAAACTATTACAAATAATTAAAATTTATACCAATAATTGAAATTTTTACAAATATTTGAAATTTATCGCAAATTTTAATTACAAATAATCGAAATTTATGCCAATAATTCAAATTATTACAAATAGTTAAAATTTATACCAAGAATTGAAATTTATACTAATATTTGAAATTATTACAATTAATTGAAATTTATCCCAAATTTTAATTACAAATAATTGACATTTAAATCAATAATTGAAATTATTACAATTAATTAAAATTTATACCAAGAATTGAAATTTTTACAAATAATTGAGTTACAAAGAATCGAAATTTATGCCAATAATTCAAATTATTAAAAATATTTAAAATTTATACCAAGAATTGAAATTTATACCAATAGTTGAAATTATGACAATTAATTAAATTTATCCCAAATTTTAATTACAAATAATTTATGTCAATAATTGAAATTTTTACAAATAATTGAAATTCTTAAGAATAATTGAAATTTACACCAATAATTGAATTTATTACCAATAATTGAAATTATTAAGAATTGAAATTCATCCCAATAATTGAAATTGATCAGTTTTAATCCTGATCCCGCCCCCAATTGACCGGAAATGCCCGATTTAACCCCAATCGCAGCCCCAAGCTGCCCCGGGCGGGGGGAGGGGCTGAGGGGGGGAGGGGCTGAGGCTCCCTCGTCCCAAAATGGCGCCTTCGAGAATCGCAGGTTTGACCTAAATCCCCCCAAATTGGGGGCGGTTCTGCCGGAGCCAGAAATAACCCGTCGGAACACGGGAAAGTGGGAAAATGACCCAAAGTGGGGAAATTGACCCAAAGTGGGGGAAAATGACCCAAAGTGGGGGAAAATGACCCAAAATGGGGAAATTAACCCAAAGTGGGGGAAATAACCGAAAGTGGGGAAATTAACCCAAAGCAGGGAAATTAACCCAAAATGGGGAAAATAACCCAAAGTGGGGGAAAATAACCCAAAGTGGGGACAATAACCCAAAATGGGGAAATTAACCCAAAGTGGGGGAAATTAACCCAAAGTGAGAAAATAACCCAAAGTGGGGAAAATAACCCAAAATGGGGAAAATAACCCAAAGTGGGGAAAATTAACCCAAAGTAGGGAAATAACCCAAAATGGGGAAATTAACCCAAAGTGGGGAAAATAACCCAAAGTGGGGAAATTAACCCAAAGTGGGGAAATTAACCCAAAGTGGGGAAATAACCCAAAATGGGAAAAATAACCCCAAAATGGGGAAATTTACCCAAAGTGGGAAAAATAACCCAAAATGGGGAAAATAACCCAAAGTGGGGAAATTAACCCAAAGTGAGAAAATAACCCAAAGTGGGGGAAATGACCCAAAGTGGGGAAATTAACCCAAAGTGGGGAAAATAACCCAAAGTGGGGAAAATAACCCAAAATGGGGAAAATAACCCAAAGTGGGGAAACGACCCCAAAGCGGGAGGTGCCCTCGAT
Organism: Strix uralensis; assembly: GCF_047716275.1. Taxonomy (NCBI): domain Eukaryota; kingdom Metazoa; phylum Chordata; class Aves; order Strigiformes; family Strigidae; genus Strix; species Strix uralensis. The sequence goes on from NW_027436928.1 coordinate 74,114, forward strand.
TCCCCTCCCCCACGTGTCACCCGGGGGGTGACACCCACCCCCAGGCCCCCCCCCCAGCCCCCCCACACCCTCACCCACCCCCCAAACCCCCCCCCCAGCCCCCCCCAAATTCCCCCCCTAAAATTCAACCCCCAAAATTCCAAAATTCACCCCGTTCGCCCCCCAAAATTCAGCCCCTCCCCCCCCCAAAACACGAGGCCTCACCCCCCCCCACGTGGGAAAAGCCACTTTATTGCCCCCCCCCCGGGGGGTGCGGGGGGGGTGGAAGGGGCGGGGCAAGGCGAGGGCCCCGCCCCCCCACTGGAAGCGCTGCGATTGGTGGGATTGGACAAAGGGGCGGGGCTTGTGCTTAAAAGGCCCCACCCCCTGGCGGGGGGGGCGGTATTATTGCTTTGATTGACATGGCTCCTCCTCCTCAGCGGGGCGCAAGGCATTGTGGGAAGGGTGGGGGGTGGGCGGGGGCTATGGCTGGCCACGCCCCCATCACCCTGACCAATGAGAAGGGAAGGGGAAGGCAGGGCCCCGCCCATTTGCCCAGGCCCGGGCCCTGAGTGGGCGGGGCGAGGGGCGGGGCTTGGAGGCAGCTGTAGGGAGGGGCTCGGCTCATGCGGGTGACAGCCAATGGGCGGCGGCGGGGGGGCGGGGCTTAGGGCGGGGCCACCTCCCCCAGGAGGGTCTCGAGCTCCTGCAGCGTCGTGGGGCCGAGCTGGGGCAGCACCTGCGGGGGGGGGGGGTGGGGGGGGGTGAGCAGGGGGGCGGGGGGGGGGGCCCCAAAACTGGGGGGGACCCCAAAACCCGGGGGGGGGGGATCCAGAGACCCGGGGGGGGACCCAGAGACCAGGGGGGATCCAGATACCACGGGGGGGGGGACCCCAAAACCCGGGGGGGGGACCCAGAGACCTGTGGGGGGACCCAGAAACCCGGGGGGGGGACCCAGAGACCGGGGGGGGGGGACCCCAAAACCCGGGGGGAGGACCCAGAGACCGGGGGGGACACCCAGAGACCTGTGGGGGGGACCCAGAAACCCGGGGGGGGGGGACCCCAGAGACCGTGGGGGGGGACCCCAAAACCCGGGGGGTCCCAGAGACCGGGGGGGGACCCAGAGACCCCGGGGGGGGGCCCCCGATATCCCAGGAGGGGACCCAGATACCTGGGGGGGGACCCTGATAGCCCCGGGGACACCCTGAAACCCAGGGGGGGGCCCTGAGAACCCGGGGGGGGGCCCCAGATACCGCGGGGGGGACCCCGATATCCTGGGGGGGACCCTGATATGCCGGGGGGGGGTCACGCGAATAGTTCTGGGGGGGACCAGGCACCTGGGGGGGATCCCACCAATCTGGGGGGGGGCCCCCAACACCCCCATGGGGGACCCAGGGCGTCCAGGGGGGGACCCCGCTATCTTTGGGGGGACCCCCAATACCCCGGGGGGGGGATCCAGGCATCTGGGGGGACCCCCCCGCCCCCCCCTCACCTGCAGCGCCTGGAGCTGCTCCCGCAGCAGCCGGGGGGTCTCAGCCCCCCACCAGGACGGAGCTGACACCCTCGGCCCGCAGGGACCAGGCTGGGGGACACCCCACCCGTGTCACCCACTGCCACCGCGCTGTCCCCCCATGTCCCTGTCCCCCCCCATGTCCCCCCATGTCCCCCCCCATGTCCCCTGTGTGCCCCATGTGTCCCCCCATGTCCCTGTCCCCCCCATGTCCCCCCATGTCCCTGTGTCCCCCCATGTCCCCCCATGTCCCCCCCCATGTCCCTGTGTCCCCCCATGTCCCCCCCATGTCCCCCTCCCCATGTCCCTGTGTGCCCCATGTGTCCCCCCATGTCCCTGTCCCCCCCATGTCCCCCCATGTCCCTGTGTCCCCCCATGTCCCCCCCATGTCCCTGTGTCCCCCCATGTCCCCCATGTCCCCTGTGTGCCCCATGTGTCCCCCCATGTCCCTGTCCCCCCCCATGTCCCCCATGTCCCCCCCATGTCCCCCCATGTCCCTGTGTCCCCCCATGTCCCCCCCATGTCCCCTGTGTCCCCCATGTCCCCCCATGTCCCCCCCCATGTCCCCCTGTGTGCCCCATGTGTCCCCCCATGTCCCCACATAACCCCCCATGTCCCCCTGTCCCCATGTCCCCATGTCCCCCCGTGTCCCCCCGTGTCCCCCCGTGTCCCCCCCCGTGTCCCCTCACCAATGGCCAACTGGGGCACGGAGCAGCCCAGGCGCTGGGCCAGTGGCTGCAGCTCCCCCACCTTCAGCGGCTGGCGGCGCCCCCCCACCCTGGGGACATCGGGGACATCGGGGACATGGGGGGGACACTGAGGGCATGGGGGGGACAGCGGGGGGATGGGGGACATGGGGGGGGACGTGGGGACAGGGAGACATTGCTGCGGGGGATGGGGGAGACTGGGGGGGACAGGGGGACATTGGGGGACATGGGGACACTGGGGGGGGACATGGGGGCACTGGGGGGACATGGGGACACTGGGGGGATGGGGGACATTGGGGGGACATGGGGACATGGGGACACTGGGGGGGACATGGGGACACTGGGGGGCACAGGGGGACACTGAGGGGGACAGGGGGGGACACTGAGGGGGATGGGGGACACTGGGGGGACAGGGGGACATTGGGGGGACATAGGGACACTGAGGGGATGGGGGGACACTGGGGGGACATGGGGACACTGGGGGGACAGGGGGACATTGGGGGGACATGGGGACACTGAGGGGATGGGGGACACTGGGGGGGGACATGGGGACACTGGGGGGGACAGGGGGACACTGAGGGGACATGGGGGACACTGAGAGGATGGGGGACACTGGGGGGACATTGGGCACACTGGGGGGGGACATGGGGACACTGAGGGGACAGGGGGGGACACTGAGGGGACATGGGGACACTGAGGGGATGGGGGACACTGGGGGGGGACATGGGGGACACTGAGGGGATGGGGGAAACCGGGGGGGACAGGGGGACACTGGGGGGGACATGGGGACACTGGGGGGGGACAGGGGGGACACTGGGGGGGACATGGGGGACACTGAGGGGATGGGGGACACTGGGGGGGACATTGGGACACTGCGGGGGGGACATGGGGACACTGAGAGAGGATGGGGGACACCGGGGGGGACATTGGGGGGACATGGGGACACCGAGGGCATGGGGGGGGGGCAGCGGGGGGATGGGGGGGACACCGGGGGGGACACGGGGGGGGGGTGACACGTACCCTGCCCGGGGGGGTGGCCGGGGGGGTGGCGGCTCCTCGTCCAGGGTGGGGCCCGGGGGGCCCACCGGGGACCACGTGACCGCACCCAGGCCTGGGCGAGGCTGTGGGGGTGACCCACGGCCCCCTCCCGCCGCCCCCCCCCCCAGCACCCCATGGCCCGGACCCCCCCCGTGGGTGCCCCCCGCCCCATCTAGACCCCCTCCGAGACTCCCCCATAGGTGCCCCCCCACCCCACAGACCCCCCCCAGGTGCCCTCACCCCATAGAGTCCCCTATAGACCCCCCCAAGACCCCCCCCGGGGGTGCCCCCCCCCCACTTAGAACCCCCCCCAGACCCCCGTGAAACCCCCCCCATGGGTGCCCCCACCCCATAAACCCCCCTTAGACCCCCCCAAGACTCCCCCCATAGGTGCCCCCATTTCATTGACCCCCCCATAGGTGCCCCCCCCCACCCATAGGTGCCCCCCACCCCCCCACTTAGAATCCCCCCATAAACCCCCCTAAACCCCCCCCCATGGGTGCCCCCCCACCCCATAAACCCCCCATAGACCCCCCCATGGGTGCCCCCACCCCATAAACCCCCCATAGACCCCCCATAGGGTGCCCCCCCCCACCCTATGGGTGCCCCCCCCCACTTAGAATCCCCCCATAACCCCCCCTGAAACCCCCCCATGGGTGCCCCCACCCCTCATAGACCCCCCCATGGGTGCTCCGACCCCCCCAGGACCCCCCCAGTCACCCCCCATGGGTGCCCCCACCCCATAAACCCCCCGCATAGACCCCCCCAAGACTCCCCCCATAGGTGCCCCCATTTCATTGACCCCCCCATAGGTGCCCCCCCCCCCATAGGTGCCCCCCACCCCCACTTAGAATCCCCCCATAACCCCCCCTGAAACCCCCCCATGGGCGCCCCCACCCCTCATAGACCCCCCCATGGGTGCTCCGGACCCCCCCAGGACCCCCCCAGACCCCCCCATGGGTGCCCCCACCCCATAAACCCCCCATAGACCCCCCATAGGTGCCCCCCCCCACCCTATGGGTGCCCCCCCCACACTTAGAACCCCCCCCAGACCCCCCTGAAACCCCCCCATGGGTGCCCCCACCCCCATAAACCCCCCCTAGACCCCCCCATGGGTGCCCCCCCCCACCCATGGGTGCCCCCCCCGCACCGATCTGCCGGAAGAGGCGGGGCTCCGGCGGAAGCTCCGCCCACTGGCACACGGGGGCCACCAAATTGAACTGTCGGGCCACCGCGTAGGCGTCCTGGGGGGGGGGGACACACACAGACACAGACCTGTCACCCCCCCCGTGTCCCCCCTCCCCCCAAAACGTCCCCCCCCCGTCCTGTCCCCACAGACACCCCCCCCGTGTCCCCCCCACACCCCCACCCCCTGTGTCCCCAATGTCCCCTCTGTCACCCCCCCCATGGCCCCCCCCTCACCCCACACACCCCCCCCCCCCCCGGGTCACCCCCGTGTCCGCATGTCACCTCAGGTACCCCCCCATGTCCCCCCCAGTGTCCCGTGTCCCCCCCCCACAACCCCCCATGTCCCCCCCCAGTGTCCCCATGTCCCCCCCTGTCCCCGTGTCCCCCCCCCACAGCCCCCCATGTCCCCCCCATGTCCCCGTGTCACCCCCCCCCACAGCCCCCCATGTCCCCCCATGTCCCCCCCAGTGTCCCCGTGTCCCCCCCCACAGCCCCCCATGTCCCCCCATGTCCCCCCATGTCCCCGTGTCCCCCCCCCACAGCCCCCCCATGTCCCCCCATGTCCCCCCGTCCCCGTGTCCCCCCCCCCCACAGCCCCCCCATGTCCCCCCATGTCCCCGTGTCCCCCCACACCCCTCCAATGTCCCCATGTCCCCCCCGTGTCCCCCCATCTCCCCCCACCCGTGTCCCCCCATGTCCCCCCACCCCCCTGCACCCCCCCCCCACCCCCCCATGTCCCCCCCAATGTCCCCGTGTCCCCCCCCCCACCCCCCTGCACCCCCCATATCCCCCCCGTGTCCCCCCCAAACGTCCCCCCATGTCACCTCCCCCCCCCCCCCCCCCCC